>NC_079491.1:76491813-76794844 GCF_020520425.1 Spinacia oleracea | reverse complement strand
TCCCCTAATCAAGGACCCAGGTAGTGGCAAAATTGAGCCGTAAAGACTAGCTCAAAACCATGAAAGATGATGACCACGTTGTCAACCCACGTTCAGTTTGTAACTAAATCCGAGCATCCCTCGAAAGAAAATAAAATTCTTCAAAACAAAACAAAAACAGGCTCGCCATCTTCAACCGGCGGGGTCTGCGTCCCTAAACCGCGCGGGTCCTCAGTTTTTGAAAAATGAAAAGAAAATAAATTCTTCAAAAAAAAAAAAACAGGCTCGCCATCTTCAGTCGGCGGGGTCTACGTCACAAACCGCGTAGGTCCTTATTTTCAAAAACATCAAAACAGATTCGTCCACTTCTATCGGACGGGGCGTCCACCCTCAGCGGACAGGCTCGCCCACCTTCAGCGGGCGGGGTTTGCGTCACTAACCGCGCAGGTCCTTAGTCGCTGCAGCAATAACTTTTCCAGGTTTATCTTTTTCCAAAAATCAAAAGATGGTTTATCTTTTTCCAAAAATCAAAAGATGGTTTCCCTTTTCCAAAAATCAATGGATGGTTTATCTATTTCCAAAAATCAAAGGATGGTTTATCTTTTTCCAAAAATCAAAAGATGGTTTCCCCTTTTCCAAAAATCAAAGGATAGTTTCCCTTTTTCCAAAAATCAAAGGATATGTTTTCCGTTTTTCCAAAAAAGAGAGATGTGCTGGATTTTCCTTCGTTTTACGTCCTATAAAAACAAGGGGGTTTTCTCGTTTAGCTAACCCTGAAATTGAGAATCTTTAAAAACATTTTTACCTCATGATTGGGCTTGGCCAGGCCTGGTTACACTTTATAGCTTTGATTTCGAAAACATCTGTAGATACTTCCAATGACAAAGTGAGGGAGTTTCTATACATCTTTAGATACTTCCAATGACAAAGTGAGGGAGTCTCTATACTATTGGTTAACAGATTCCAACGACACGTGACGAATGTGTTAACACTTTAAGTGATGACCCTTAGGTCAAATGTTATCACTCGGGGGCTCGTGAGACCCTCGCAAACAGGTCACATACACCATGGCTTATATGACGCACTCCGTCTAATACTTTGACCATCGTCTTACTCCAAGACTCAGTCAAAGTGGGGGCTAACTGTAGACACCTACTTTTGTCCCCATTCACGAAAGGGAAGGTTCGATGATGAGAACATAAATCTCCACTTGGCAACTCATCTCCTATAAAATAACGAATCTCGGTCACCCTTTTCATTTCAGCCAAACCTGCTATTTATAGAAACCTGCTAAAAATGGTAACTGTCGTAAGAAGTAGTTGTTAAAAGTGGAAATACATAAAAGATAGAAATCTGTCAGAATTAGGTGTTGCACTCCAACATAAGTCCTAAAAGAGATAGAATTGGCAAAAGGAATTCTATTCCTGTTATAATTCGAAAATAAGAGTTACGTATTAATTAAATTCCTAACGAACCTAGAGTTCGTAACGGGCCCAGACGCATTCCGTCATAAGTTGATACGCACTAAGAAACTCGGATACGTCTAAAAAGCTCCGTGATTAAGAGTCCAAATCTGACAAAAGGCTCGGATCAGACCCTATTTTCAACGCCTGGGTCTAGGCGCCGAAATCATCGGCGCCCAACCCTGGGCACTGAAAATACCTGGGGCCGTGTCGTCTCCGAATTCTCTTTGGGTTCGGATTCTAAAGATATATCTTTCCACAAACTCTTTCCCTATAAATACAGCCTCAAAACCGACGTGAACACAACACACATTTCATAATCTGAGTATTGACTCCAACCCTAAGCCTAAGCCTCACGCTGCGAAATTGATCCCGCGTTCTGTCGCAATCGACCCAAAAGTCGAACAGAACGTATCCTGTCCCCTGTAGCTGATGAATAGCCTAAATACTGGAACACTGCTCAAAAACCCGAGATTCGTTGAATAAAAGGAGAAATAGCAAAGCCAAGTGGTTAGTTTTCTGAGAACCGTGACGCACCTCTCAAGGGTGCGTTGTAATGTGTCCCTTCGCATAATTTAATCGCTTTCATCACCCTTTTATAAAATTGTTAAACTATTAATTTGATTGATCTATCACGCCTAATAAGATAATACCTTGGAACAATTGAATTATCATGCTAGGTACCTTAAATCAATCTAAATAAGATAATCACGATCGATTTAGTATTATGTGTTGCATATTGCTAAAATCAATTCAAAGTAGTTTAATAGTTTAAACGCATGTCCCTTCAATTATTTATGCTGAGCTAGTAAGGATAACCTGCCTCTGGAGTTATCGATGAGCACTCCTCTCGGTAGTTACAGTCCCCCGAACTCTCAATCTCTGCCCTGCGGGTGTACGTTGAGCGATCCCCACACAAGGGATCACAAGGGAACCTATGGTCGTCGTGGTCGAACATAATTTCACTACCTTTATGTCACGATAACCGGGTTTTGTCAGTTTTTCTCATTGTCTTAAAAACTGAATGGCGACTCCTATATTACTAGTCGATTGGGTGTAAACTCACAGGAAATCTAACTACACTTGATCTGACGACGTCACACCCACGAGGGAGAAGGTCATGCATTAGCCTCGTGCTTTTCGACCCCCTCACACCACCTATGCCTTGTTCGTCGATATTTTGGTGAGTTTGTTCGGTTTTTACTGGTTCTTTGCGGGACTTGCTCCCACGACATTTCCGGTAATATCCTTCTATCTCACATGCGTTATTTGGGACGGGCATCTTGCATATGGGGCATTTGGTTGGATGGGTAGTTGTGCCCCTCCTTGTTTAGTTTTAGGCCTTGGGGACATTACCTTATTCTAGCTTGGGGGGAGTTTTGTTGTGTAGTTGCCTATTTGTGATGCTCATGTCTTGGAAACCATACCATTATGTGCACTTGTATATGTTAGTTTCTTTGTTTTTAGTTTGATTTTAGTTTCTTTTCTTTTCGTTTGTTTTGGTTGTTTCTTTTTGTTTTCCTTTTTGGTGTGTTTTCTTATGTTCTTTCTTTTTCTTCTTTCTCCTTTCCTTTTTTCAAGGCAAGTTTTTCTAGGTTTTCTTAGGCGATATTCTTGATTTGGGCAAATAAAATTGGAACTTGTAGACTAGAATGCTTTTATTCCCAATTGGTAAATGCTTACACGATTTTTAATGTCTTGGGTCAAATTTAGGATTTGGTGTTAAGGAAGTTTGTTAGAACTTTGGGTAGCATGCGTCTTGAACCCTTGGCTTGTGGTAATTAAGATGGTGTCGATCTCTCTAGTGACTTGAAACCAGAGAGAGTGGTATTTGCTCCCATGTGAGGTTCATATTCAAATTAGCCCAAACACATATACATATATATTGAGTTGCATGGATCCTTGGCATTGACTTTCTTACTTCCCGAATTTGACTACTTCCTTCCCGAGACCGCGACCGAACTACTTTAGGGACGATAGAGGCATTTCTTTCGGTGACTATTTTTCTTTTTAGTTTATGACTTTATTTTCTATTTTTCTCATATGTTTTTGTTTGAATTTGCCCCCTTTTCTAGCCATTTGAGCCTTTCCCCTTCATTTCTTATGAGCACATTACAAGCCTAATAGCCTTTGTTTTATTTTCACCCTTAGAAGTGATAGTGAAGCTTTGTGTTATGATGCTTGATAGTTTTAAATGATTATGCATATTTGAGGAATGATGTTTATTGGTATAAATGGCAAAGTTTGGGAAATGTGTTGTATATAGTGAATAAATGATGCAAAAGCAAAAAAATGAGAAATAAAAGTTTTGAAAAAGCCAAAAATAGAGAAAAACAAGGCATGAGAAAAGTTTCAATTGAAACACACAAAAAAAGAGAAAATCAAATCAAGAAAAGTGCAAAAAGAGTTGTAGTTTAGAATTGTTGTTGAATAAGCTTGGGGGTACCCCAAATAAGTGGTACGAGTTTGTTTTTGGTTCAATATGCTTGAGTTGAGTCTTATCATTGCGCTTCACTTTAGGTATGAGCACCAAATCACCAAATTTGTTCTGCACCTTACCCCTAGCCTACTTTACACCCTAAAAAGTCCTCTTGACCCTTTAGAGTTGAGTCATTGTCGGTGGAGGGAGGATTTGGTCAAGTTTATGGAATGGGATTGTTATGCTAAGATGTCGGGTAGCCTATTTTATTTTCTCCGGCACCTTCGCGGTGTCTCGAGACGCTACTTTCAAGGGTGGAAAAGATCTAGAGATTTGACGTGGTATGCTCTGTTGAAGGGGAATTGATTAGTGTTCACCCTTAGTTCACTTTGCTTGGCACTTGAATCTTTCACTCGATTTAGGACATTAGTTAGCTTGTACTAATTTATTTGATTGGTAATATTAGTGTTCTTTTATACTGGTTCCATAATAAATGCCCTATCTTGGATTTTGTAGTTTAATTTTGCTTTCTTCTCTTCTCTTTTCTTTTCTTCTTCTTTTCTTTCTTTCTTTTCTTGGTTTGTTTTCCATTTCTTTTAGGTCTTGCCTTGATTAGATTTGCTGGATTTTTTTTTTTGTCAGTTTTTAGGATTCTAATAGTTCCTCATTCTTCCCTAATTGCGTTTAGTTTGCTAGAGACTAGCAAACGCTTAGCTTGGGGAAGTTTGATGAGCGACATTTATATCGCTCTTAGCTTCGGATTTTATGTTAGTTTTTATGATTTTTTATTGTTTTTATAGCTTTTTGTGTGAATTTTATAAGTTTCGCTCCATCTTGTGCTTTATAGGTGATTATGATGAAAAGTGATGGAAAACAAGAGAGTCAAGCCAAAACAGGGCTTGTGCGATCGAGTGATCATTTGTGTGCCCGGACAGAGGAGTGTAAATGGGCATCAAGGAATATCCAGTTTTGTGCGATCGAACATGCTCTGTTGTTGGGTCGCACAGAATGGATTTTGGGGGCAGAATGTCTCAAATTTGGAAAGCGACCGCACGGTCTTTATGTTCGACAGCACAGGGATTGTGCGACCGAACGTTCCTTTTTTTTCGGTCGCACAAAGTGGATTTTTGGAGGCAGAATGTCTCAAATTTGGGATGCGACCGCACAGGTTTTCTACTCGACCGCACAAGAGTTGTGCGCCCACACAGGCCCTTCTGTTCGAGCCAAAGAAATCCCATTCGACCGAACAGGGTTCCTCGTTTGGTCGCACATGACGAAGGAAGTGTTCTTCGCTGCCTTCGCTCGCACAGGTCTTAGTGTTTGCTCGAATGGGTCTTTTACGTTCGGTCGCACAGAGGGTCTGTGTGCCCGAATGGCTGCGCGGGCTGCTCTTTTTCGAATTTCGGCTTCTATTTGGGAAAACTTATAAATAGATTTTTCATTTTATTTTATTTGTGTAGAATTTTAGTTGAAATTTTTAGATTCTCAAAGTTAGTTTTTCAGCATTTCTAGAGAGAGAAACTCTCCTCCATTGAAGCATCAAAGTTGTAATTCTCTAAACTCTTCTTCTAATTTTGTGCAATTCAATTCAATTTCTTAATTCTCGCTTTTGTTGTGATTGTTGATTGTTCTTTAATTCCTTCAATTCTTGAATTCTTCTTGATTTTACTTAAGTTACTTTGATCCTTAATTTACTTGTTGATTGTTCAATTGATTGTTCTAGTCTTTGATTCTCTCTTTCTAATCTTTCAATTTCATGCTTGCTAGTCTAGATTTAATGGATTTCTTGATTTCTAGTATGATTAGTGAGTAGAATTAGGTTATGGAAAGGGGAGAATGTAGGGGCTTAATTAGGGGAACTTGATAATTTGAATGATGAATGATTGATGTGATTAAATTGATTTAGTGCTAGGATTTTCCATGATCAATTGAGTAGTAGTTGCAAATGCTAGTTGATTGAATTAGATTGGAAGGTATGATTTATGTTTGGCAAGACATTGTGAGCTTAATTCATGCAAGTGAATGATTGTTTCTATTATATTCAAGCTTATCTAGCTTAGGACTAGGAGAAAGCTCTTCTATAGGCTAGGTTGCTTCGCGTGCTCCATCCGAGAGGTGGCGAGCACGTCATTTGGTTTCATTCCCCTGTGTGCTATGTCATTTCATCATTCATGATTATTAGATGGTAGTTAATTTCCCCCGATTTCCCTAGACTATCCCCAACTCCCTAACGTTCCCTTTCCTTGATTCAATCTAGTTTAATTGTTAGTTTAGCTTCTTAGTGATAATTCAAATCAAACTTCTTGTTCGAACTAGCTTGACATTTAAACTCGAGAACCATTGTTTCTTTGGGACGATCCCTATACTTGCCACTATACACTAGAGGAAAAAACTTGATAAGTTGCTCTTAAAAGTGGCATATAAGTTGCCCTTCGTAAGTGCCACCAATGGGGGGGGTCACTTTTGTAAAATTATCAAAAGTTGCCCTTAACAAGGGCAACTTATAATCGTATAAGGTGCCCTTGTTGTAAACAAGGGCACCTTATGTGAAACTTATAAGGTGCCCTTGTTGCAAACAAGGGCACCTTATGTGAAACTTATAAGTTGCCCTTGTTGCAAACAAGGGCACCTTATAAGCTGCACATAAGTTGCTCTTGTTGCAAACAAGGGCAACTTTTGAGTTTTTTTTTTAAAAAAAAAAAAAAATTCTGCAATATAATTCCTAATATTCTGCAATATAATTTCTGATTTTGTAATATAATTTCTGTTTCATCAAACATCAGCTTGACATTCTCAAAAATGATATATATTTCAAATTTCCAATAATATTACCGAATTAATTCAAATGTAATTAATTAAATCAATAAATAACAAAATGATGTAACAGTCACGAATAACTACAAGCCTTCTCTATTTATTACACTGAGGGTAGTTCACAATCGTTGAAGTAAGAAGCCCACTTTTCTCGAACTTCATCCAACTCCTTTTTAGTAAAGGGCCCCTCCCTTGGAGTTTTGAAAACCTTTAAAAGAACACCGTACATGCAAACCAATACAATAATTTAATTTTCATATGCGAAAACAAAAATTATATTGGTCGCGAAAACAATTATATTGGCCAAAAATGACATTTTTTAACCCAACTACCAACAAACGAACCTCTTTCCACATTCTAACCCTTTTTCATGATTTATAAGATTAGTCAGATGATTATAAGACTCATTTCAAGTTCGTTATGCACGCCTATTGGTCATTTGGATCGATATAGGTCATTTATGGCCAAAAATGGCATTTTCGATCCCAACTACGAACAAACGAACGTATATCCACATTCTAAACCTTTTTCATGATTTAGATAATTAGTTATATGATTATAAGTTTCATTTCAAGTTCGTTATGCACGCCTATGGTTCATTTGGGTCGATATAAGTCATTCATGGTCAAAATTGGCATTTTCGATCCTAACTACCAACAAACAAACCTATATCCATATTCTAAATGTTTTTCATGATTCATATGATTAGTTATATGTTTATTAAACTCATTTCAAGTTCGTTATGCACGCCTAAGGGTCATTTGGGTCGATATAGGTCATTTATGCCCAAAAATGGCATTTTCGATCCCAACTACAAACAAACGAACCTATTTCCATATTCTAAACATTTTTCATGATTCATATGATTATTTATATGATTATAAGACTCATTTCAAGTTCGTTATGCACGTCTATGGTTCATTTGGGTCGATATAGGTCATTTATGGTCAAAAATGGCATTTTCGATCCCAATTACCAACAAACAAACCTATATCCATATTCTAAATGTTTTTCATGATTCTTATGATTAATTATATTATTATAAGACTCTTTTCAACTTCGTTATGCACGCCTAAGGGTCATTTGGGTCGATATAGGTAATTTATGGCCAAAAATGGCATTTTCGATCCCAACTACCAACAAACGAACTTATATTCAAATTATAAACTTTTTTAATGATTAATATGATTAGTTAAATGTTTATGAAACTCATTTCAAGTTCGTTATGCACGCCTAAGGGTCATTTGGGTCGATATAGGTCATTTATGGCAAAAAATGGCATTTTCGATCCCAACTACCAACAAACGAACCTATTTCCATATTCTAAACGTTTTTCATGATTCATATGATTAGTTATATGATTATAAGACTCATTTCAAGATCGTTATGCACGTCTATGGTTCATTTGGGTCGATATAGGTCATTTATGGTCAAAAATGGCATTTTCGATCCCAACTACCAACAAACGAACTTATATTCAAATTATAAACCTTTTTAATGATTAATATGATTAGTTATATGTTTATGAAACTCATTTCAAGTTCTTTATGCACGCCTAAGGGTCATTTGGGTCGATATAGGTCATTTATGGCCAAAAATGGCATTTTCAATCCCAACTACCAACAAACGAACCTATTTCCATATTCTAAACGTTTTTCATGATTTATATGATTAGTTATATGATTATAAGACTCATTTCAAGTTGGTTATGCACGCCTAAGGGTCATTTGGGTCGATATAGGTAATTTATGGCCAAAAATGGCATTTTCGATCCCAACTACCAACAAACGAATTTATATTCAAATTATAAACCTTTTTAAAGATTAATATGATTAGTTAAATATTTATGAAACTCATTTCAAGTTTTTTATGCACGCCTAAGAATCATTTGGGTCGATATAGGTCATTTATGGTCAAAAATGGCATTTTCGATCCCAACTACCAACAAACGAACCTATTTCCATATTCTAAACGTTTTTCATGATTCATATGATTAGTTATATGATTATAAGACTCATTTCAAGTTCGTTATGCACGCTTATGGTTCATTTGGGTCGATATGGGTCATTTATGGTCAAAAATGGCATTTTCGATCCCAACTACCAACAAACGAACTTATATTCAAATTATAAACTTTTTAATGATTAATATGATTATTTATATGTTTATGAAACTCATTTCAAGTTCGTTATGCACGCCTAAGGGTCATTTGGGTCGATATAGGTCATTTATGGCCAAAAATGGCATTTTCGATCACAACTACCAACAAACGAACCTATTTCCATATTCTAAACGTTTTTCATGATTCATATGATTAGTTATATGATTATAAGACTCATTTCAAGTTCGTTATGCACGCCTAAGGCTCATCTGGGACGATACAGGTCATATTTGGTAAAAAATGACATTTTCGACGGTTCATGCCAATTATAGGCGAATAGTTTTTTTAACTAATTTCTAGCCTAATAATACATAATAAATAAGCTATTTTATGTACCTTTTCCAGATCTTGAACTTCCTTGCAACTTTTTAATATGTCATGCATGAATTTTATCACGTAATAGCCACACTCGACCCCACCCTCTTGTTGGGCGCACTAGATTAAAGACAACATAAATTAGGTAATAGGAAATGCAATTGTTTTGGCCGTACAATAAGTAGTGAACAAGTTATTATTTACTTTAACAGATTTCCATTGAGGAAGTGCGCTTTTTTTGACATTCATTTTCATCAACACTCTGCAATTCCACAATTCATTGGAAGTTAATTAACATTAAATGCTTGAATGTAAAATATGATTGCAAGTTTTATTTGATATGTACAAAAAAAACTAAATACGGAATGTGCTTATTCAATAGTGACTTGACCAACACGGGTCATAATGGATCTCGACGACAAGAATCAAATTGATAAATTGTGTGGCTTGAAACACATATCATAATAAATCACTTATGAAGATAGTACCTGTGCGCTAATTTCAACATTTATATTACGGACAGGGTGATTTCCTCCATGATGATCAGATTTCATTTTATAAGTTTTACCACCCAATGCTTGACCCATCAGTTGGTACAGCTGAGGGATCTCCAATATCGGGCCTGTCTAATTAATTCCTTCAATATGTCAACAACATATGGTACAACTGATGGATCTCCCGGACCATTGCTGAAGAAAACGCAACCTGGTTGAAATTTTAGTACCTCTTGTGCTTGCCATGTTGATGGAACAACAATAATCTTACATCTATATGATGCCAGACCCCTCAAAATGTTATGCTTGATATCAAAATCCAAGCTACCACCTTCAATTTTATATAACATCCAAAAAGAAACAATGAATTAGTGTTAACAGTTAAACATATGGTCATAATAAATATAGCAATAGCAGCAAAGCACAGACCTTAAAAGTTTCCCCAGTTTTGCCGTTTGTATTAAACTCCCATTCATCATCAGTTTTGTTGATCCATTTATAAGGAGCTTGGCAAGAAACAACGCTTATCAAATCAACCCCTGCAAAATTGTAATCCCGACATTAAACCAAAATTTACAGTTTGCCTCTTTCAACCTCAGCAGGAAGAAAATATTACCAACAATGTCCTAGAACAAGCCATTTCTAAGAGTCGTTGGTTGTCTGATTTTGTTTCTTATGTGCTCAGCACACCAATAAGACTCCCATCTCCCTTCAATCTACTAGTGATAGCACGGGTGTCAACATCATCTATAATATAATATAAAAAGATAGACTGAAAGTTAAAAGGGAAGAAAATTCAGCCTAACTACAGATGCATGGTCTTCACGAGTCAAAGATTTTTAAATAAATTTTTCAGCTAAAGACGAAGATAAATAAATAGACAGGAGCCACAACACGCATAAGACAAAGAAAAGGGTAGAGAGCCATGTTCAAACTAGCATCGGTTAGTTGTACAACACCTTTCTCTTCTATGCCATTGGAACAGGGCAGGGATTCTGCAAACCGATTCTCCTCTCTGCAAGAAAACAATAACAAAATAAGGAATCAAAGTACATGAGATGATATTGGTTCATAAATAGGACTATGTATTACTAGTTTCAAACACACTTTATTTGCATGATAGTATAGATCAGTACGTCACCGAATATTTACAAAAGGAAAGTGTTGTTCCTAAGTTTTGGTTGATGACACACACATATTGCAAACTTCCTGATTATGGTTGCCAAATGACTTTGAACAGGTATATGCCCAAGTTTCTATTCGGATGGGAACTTGAATAAGCTGGTGAAGTTCCTGATGTACACTTGGAACAGTCACTGGAGTTCCAGAGCTGGAAGTTGTATCTGTTCCAGTTTGAAGTCACAAGAGGAGCAACACAGTTACATATCAAGAGTTCCAAATATCCACAAGAACTATTACAGACTCATAGCCAAGAGTTCCTGTGTTAGCAAGAGAGGAACTCATCAATGTTCCTTAGCTGGAACGTCTGAAGCTTCTGAGTTGCAAGTTCCAGACAAAGGGAAGACATAAAGTCTAGGTAGTCCACTGTACTTAGAATTTTATGTAAATATTAATTATGCTAATGGTATATAGAGTACTCAAGGAACTTATGATTTAATTAGGCCATTTATTGGAAGCGATTTTTATGGAAAACATTTTCATAAATAAAAACAAGTTTTACATATTTAATATAAAATAGATTTACGTTTTATTTTATTTAAACAAAACTTATTTTCCTAAAAATTCTCCTAAGTTTTTGTAGATAAATAAAATCTGTTTTAAAGAAATATTTTAGGGTTTGATTGAGTCAAACCACTAACTGCTTTATGGCTGAACGTGGGAAGTGGTCTTCCCCTTGTTCCTCAAGTCAAGGGACGTGGAGACCAAAGTGCTGGCAGTTAGCAGTTGAGGTTTTGAAGGGAACTAACCCTAAGGATAAACACTATAAAAGGGAAATCGTTTTTGGTTTAAAGTACACAAACATTCTGAGAGTTCTTGCTTTCCTAAAAACGTTTTGTCTAAGATTTTCTAAAACAGTTTGTGTCCTAGTTAATTCAAAGTTCCTAAGTTCCTTATATCCACACAAAAGCATTATTAATATCTAGAGTTATCCAAACACGAATTATATTTTGTATTAGTAAGGATAGAGTTATCCTGTTTAGACTTAGAGTTTAAGTCTGAGAGAGAGAAGTTAAGGAGTTGTAATCGAAGTAGATTACTGTGAGGAACACGAGTTTGAGAGGAACTTGTGTTGGAGAGATTATTGTAATCGAGACATTACCATAATAAAAGAATTCTCTTCTTGATTAGTATCAAGAAGTTTTCACAATTGTTGTTATTGTCTTCTCTATTCTCAGTTCCTTGATTGTTTCTTAAGTTCCGCAAGAAACTTTATCAAAGTTCTAAATACAATTCACCCCCCCCCCCTCTTGTGCGTGTTCCTACTGGAATAACAGTTGGTATTAGAGCCAGTACTCACTAAAACACAGGAAACCCTGTTTGAGTCAAGTTCCTGAAAGTATGAACTCACAAGAGAAACTGGAAGAAGGTTACTCGACACAAAGGCCACCTATGTTCAATGGCAAGTTCTACTCATACTGGAAGAATAGAATGGAGATATTCATCAAAGCTGAAAATTACCAAGTTTGGCGTGTAATTGAAGTTGGAGACTTCGAGGTAACAAAGACCAATGCTGAAAACGAGGTAGTTCCTAAACCAATGTCTGAATTTTCTAAAGAAGACTTTGATAAATATGAGATGAATGCCATGGCTGTCAAAATCTTGCATTGCGGGCTTGGACCTCATGAACACAACAGAGTCATGGGGTGCAAGAACGCAAAACAGATTTGGGAACTACTTCAAGTAACCCACGAAGGAACTAATGAAGTTAAGCGTTCCAAAATTGACCTTTTGATGTCTAAATATGAAAGATTTGAGATGCTTCCAAAAGAAACTATTCAAGAAATGTTCACTAGATTTACTAACATAACCAATGAATTAGTTTCTCTTGGTAGAATCATTCCCACAGATGAACAGGTAAGAAAAATACTAAGAAGCATGCCACAAGATGATCGCTGGAGAACAAAGGTCACTGCACTGTTTGAGACCAAGGACTTCACCAAGTTCAACATTGAACAACTTGCTGGTTCCTTGATGACACACGAACTGCATCTTGGAGCTGCTGTTCCCGAGAGCTCAAGAAGTCGAGGACTTGCTCTAAAGGCTGAGGAACTCGATGAATCTGAACCAGATGAAGAAGAGGCTGCCATGCTGGTCAGAAGAATGAGAAAGCTCTATAGGAACTTCAAACCAGGAAACCAGAAAGGAAGGAACTTTGCCAAGAAAATCACTAGTTCCAAAACTGAGCAAGGTTGCTTCAAATGTGGAGAAACTGATCATCAAATTCGTGAATTCCCTCTGTGGGAGAACGACAAGACCAGAGGAAAAGGGAAGGAACAGGTCAAAGATCGCTTTAACAAGTCTACCTTCAACAGACCAAACTTCAAGAAGGCCATGATAGCTGCATGGGGCGAAGCAACAGACTCAGAAGACGATGAGGAACAACCAAATGAAGAAACTGCAAATCTCTGCCTTATGGCTAGAACAGAAGGAACTGATCAAGTTCCATCAGAAGAAGTAAGTTCCTCCACTCTTCAGTGTCTCTCAAAGTCAAAACTAATTGAACTGTTGCTAGAAACTCTAGATGATTACAAAAAGCTAAGTATATTAAAAGCACAAAGTGATAGAGCCTTGGAACTCAGTAAAGACCACATAAATTATCTGAACAATATTAGAACTGATGTCCAAGGCAGGTTCTTTGAATTACTAGATAGAAATACCTCTATAAATGAGTCATTCGAGAAAATTAGAAATGAAAACATCCTTCTACAAGTTCAACTCAGTCAATATAAGATGTTTAATTTAAGTTTAGATCCTACAAAATCCTTGGAAATCAACATGGGAATTTTTAACATCGACTTAGAAAATTTAAACAAAGATCTGATCACCACAAAGGAACAAAAAGAGAAACTGGAAAGGGAACTATCAATGGCCAGGGCACAGAGACAACCACCTAAAGTTCCTCCCAAATGGATTGAGAATGCTCAATCTAAGAGAACAGAAGGATTGGGCTTTAACCATAAAACTAGTCATAAGAAGAAGTATGTGGATCTTCCTAGTGTAAAAGTCTGCTTCTCATGTGGAAGTGGAAGTCACATAAGTACTGAGTGTTCCAAGATGAAGGAACAGGATCAAAGAAACATAAATTATGTAAAGCAAAAATGGGTTAAGAAGTCTGAAGTTATAGTTGAAAAGGAACTCGAGGAAACCCGAGTTCCTGTAACTAACCTTTGATCTCTTTACAGACTCTAGTGAAGGGGAACAGCTCGTGGTATCTCGACAGCGGGTGTTCCAAACACATGACAGGAGACAAATCTAAATTCCTCTCACTAGAAGCCTACAATGGAGGAACTGTGACCTTTGGAGACAACATGAAAGGAGAAATTATTGGAATTGGAAAAGTTGGAAGGTCAAGTTCCTACGCCATTGAAAATGTATTTTTAGTCGAGGGTTTGATGCACAGTCTACTAAGCATCTCTCAATTCTGTGACAAAGGAAACTCTGTAAGTTTTACTTCTGAAAACTGTCAAATCATAAACAATAACACTGGGAAGGTTATTTTGGAAGGAACTCGTAAAGGGAACACATATTCTGTGGATCTCAATACAGTTCCCAGGAACAATCTAACCTGCCTCAGTGCCCTTGAAGAAAATTCCCTACTATGGCACAGGAGGTTTGGACATGCTAGTTTCTCGCTGCTTGACAAACTAAGATCAAAGGAACTGGTTCGAGGACTCCCCTCAATCAAGTTCCTAACTGATAAAGTGTGTGATGCATGTGCAAAAGGCAAGCATGTCCGAAGTTCCTTTAAATCTAAGAAATTGGTAAGCACCACAAAACCATTGGAACTCATCCATATGGACTTATGTGGACCAATGAGAATTCAAAGCAGAAGTGGGAAAAAATATGTATTAGTTATTGCTGATGATTACTCTCGCTTTACTTGGGTCATATTTCTAACAAGCAAGGATGAAACGTTTGATGAGTTTGTTACATTTTCAAAGAAAATCCAGAAAACCACAGGTCACCAACTGATCCATATAAGATCAGATCATGGAACAGAATTTGAAAACTACAAATTCGATGAATACTGCAAGGAACAAGGTATGGACCACAATTTCTCAGCTCCCAGAACTCCACAACAAAATGGAGTTGTTGAGAGGAAAAATAGAACCCTAGAGGACATGGCAAGAACCATGCTAATAGCCAGTTCCCTGCCTAGGAACTTCTGGGCTGAAGCAGTCAATACTGCTTGTTACATTATAAATAGAGTTATGATTCGAGCAATCCTAAACAAAACCCCCTATGAGCTACTAAAAGGTATAAAACCCAACATCTCTTACTTTAGAGCCTTCGGGAGCAAATGTTTTGTCCACAACAATGGAAAAAGGAACTTGGGGAAATTTGATGAAAGAAGCGACGAGGCAGTGTTCCTAGGATATGCCTTAAATAGCAAGGCTTATAGAGTTTATAACAAAAGATCTATGTGTGTTGAGGAAAGTGTACATATAATATTTGATGAATCTAACAAAACTGACATAGTACAGGAACAAGAATTTTTCGAGATTGGTTTATCTCGTGCTGCAGAAAATGATGAGGAGTTCCAACTAAGCAAACACACAGCAAGAGGAACTGCTCAACAAAATCAAGAAGTTCCCGTACTAGAGGAACAAGCAGAAAACCAAGAAGATCCAGAAACAACACCAGAGGAACCCCACAATGACCAACAGGGAACTCAGGTCATAGAAGGAACTGACGAAAATGCCACAACACCAGTAGCTCAATTTCAACCTAAACCTTGGAAGCATCTAAAGTCCCACCCAATGGAACTCATTGTGAGTGACATCAGAAAAGGAACTCAGACAAGGTCACAACTAAGGAACTTTTGCGCATTCCACGCGTTCCTCTCCATATTTGAGCCAAGAAATCACACTGAGGCTCTGGAAGATGCTGACTGGATCATTGCCATGCAAGAAGAATTAAATGAATTCAAAAGAAACAAGGTATGGCACTTGGAACCCAAACCAAAGCACCAGAAGGTGATAGGGCTGAAATGGGTGTTCCGGAACAAGAAAGATGAACATGCAACAATCATAAGGAACAAAGCAAGGTTAGTGGTCAAAGGTTATAATCAACAGGAAGGCATTGACTTTGAAGAAACATTTGCACCTGTTGCTAGATTAGAAGCCATTAGAATCTTAATTGCTTTTGCTGCTTTCATGGGTTTTAAACTTTATCAAATGGATGTTAAATGTGCTTTCTTAAACGGTTTCTTAGAGGAAGATGTTTATGTGGAACAGCCCCCTGGATTTGAAAATCCCGAATTTCCAAATCACATTTACAAATTAGATAAGGCTCTCTATGGACTAAAACAAGCCCCTAGATCTTGGTACGAGAGATTATCAAAGTTCCTCCTTCAAAATGATTTTAAAAGAGGTAGAATAGACAAAACCTTATTCTTAAAATCCAGAGGAACTGACTTGTTAGTAGTTCAAATTTATGTTGATGATATATTATTTGGAGCAACTAATGAAAATTTGTGCAAAGATTTTGCAAGCTTGATGAGCAGTGAATTTGAAATGAGTATGATGGGGGAACTCAACTTCTTCCTTGGTTTACAAATCAAGCAAACCGAGGAGGGAATCATGATACACCAACAAAAGTATGTGAAGGAACTCCTAAAGAAATATGAGCTAGAATCAGCCAAAGTAAATCACACTCCCATGGGAACTGCTACCAGATTAGACACTGATCCAAATGGGAAAAGTGTGAATCAAACAAAATACAGAGGTATGATTGGATCTCTATTATATTTAACAGCCAGTAGACCTGACATTTCTTTTAGTGTAGGACTATGTGCAAGATTTCAATCAAATCCAAAGGAGTCCCATCTAACTGCGGTGAAAAGAATACTAAGATATCTCAAAGGAACTGATGACCTATGCCTATACTATCCAAGAAGTGGATCCTTCGAGCTAAGAGGATATGCAGATGCTGATTATGCAGGTGACTTAGTGAATAGAAAAAGCACATCAGGTATGGTACAGTTCCTAGGTCCATGCATGGTTTCTTGGGGTTCCAAGAAACAGAATACCGTTGCTCTATCCACAGCTGAAGCTGAGTATGTAGCTGCTGCAGCTTGTTGCTCACAAATTCTATGGATAAAACAACAGCTAAGAGATTTTGGTATTATCTATGATTGTGTTCCTATCTATTGTGATAACACTAGTGCTATTTGTATTTCAAAAGATCCGGTTCATCATTCCCGAGTCAAACACATCCACATCAGACACCATTTCCTTAAAGATAATGTTGAGAAAGGTTTGATCAAATTAGATTTTTGCCAAACTGATCACCAAATTGCTGATATTTTAACTAAGCCTTTGAACAGAGAGAAACATGAGAAAATGAGAATGGAACTCGGAATGATCAAGCTAAGGTAATTGCCAAATTGGAGTTCCTCTAAGGCAAAAGCAAAAATCATGGTACATATAGACTATTACAAACACAAAATCTTGTGTGCAAACATAGTTGAAGCTTACCATCGTGGCAAATTCACTCACACTTCAAATGAGCAAGGTAAGCAGTTCCTTTCAAACTAGTTAAGTCAGAGATACGAAATTAAGCAAGTCAAAGTCAAACACAATTTTTTTTCTACATTTTCCTTTTATTTTTATCTATTTATTTTTTAAATTAAAAACCGAATACCCATATTCAAAGAATGTTTGGAACGGTTCCATTGGCAATAAATAGGAGAAACTCTTCACTTTCCACAATCAATCCATGCAACCCCCTTTCTCTCTCTCACACGCCTTCTCCACTGACATCACCTCTCCTTCCACCTATAAAAACCTCCACCATGGTTCTCACAAGCAACAACACTGATCTCACATCCCTCAAACGAAAGAGAAACCCTTCATCACCTGTTCCCATGGATACCTCACCCATTCAATCGCCAATTCCTCTTCGATCCCACAATCCAATGCTCGCAATCACTCAGGGGGAACAAACCAACACTGACATCGAAATGAAATCCCCAATCTCAAACCCTAGATCCTCCACAAGAAAATCCAAAAAACGACGAGTGGAAGCTTCTGGTGAAAACATCGAGGAAACAGAGGAGAATGCTCAAACTCAGGGGGAAGCAAAAGGGTCCAAGAAACTCACTGCAAAGGAAAACAATCTGGTCGAGGGGTTCGCAATCAACTCAACATGGTGTGAAGCCACGAAATTTAAAGAGTTGATGGAAATCCTTGAACAACAAAAGTGGGTAAGTCTGTTGAGTACCTATGCCAAATCCCCCTTAATTCCTGAAGCTATGAAAGAATTCTGCAAGAACTTTGCATGTGTTGATAATGTATGTTCAAGTAAAGTGAATGGAACTCGCATCGAATTTGATGCCTCTTATCTGGAACAGCTGTTTGGTACACCCAATAGGGGTTTTGATATGTGGCTCAAAGGTCAAATCACAGTAACCATAGATAATGTAGATGAGAAAGATATAGTTGGTTCCATTGGAGGAGATTCTAAAGTATCCACCTCCACCTCACACAACTGCTTTTCACCTCTTCAAAAATTACTGTTTAATATTGTGTGGAGAGGTGTAGTTCCTCGAACTCAGAAAAGGAACATAGCAAGTCTGTTTGATGCATGTCTCATGTATTGTCTTGAAAGGAAAATTCCCATAAACTTTCCTGCAATCATGATCAAACACTTATCCACCTGTATCCCCAAATTCAAAATTCCATACTCCTCCCTTCTTACAGAAATCTTCAAAAGTTTCTCAGTTGACCTTAGCCCATACTTTGTGATTCCCTTAAAATCCACCCAAATCCTTCAACTTGAAATGCTCCATCTATTAAATCTTAAAGTGGTTCAGGGTAAAGTCATTAGGGCTGGAAAGGAAGAGAAACAAGATGAGGAAGATCAGGAAGGAACTGCAGTTAAAGAAGAAGTGGAGGAGTAGGAGGAACTCGAACAATTAGAGGTCCCTTTACCTCGAGGGAACAGGAAGAGTGTAGGAAAAAGAAAGAGCATGAGGGTAACAATGAAGGAGAACAAGAAAAGAGGGCCTGTCTTCATGGAAATAAATGAGGAAGGGGATGTCAAGGAGATGCCCATAGAGGAGGATGCTGTTCCACTGAATCAAGAGGAACTGCCTGAAACTGTAAGGCCAAGAAAAAGGACACCCAGATCCTCCAAAAAGTCCAAAGCTCGTCGTGTTCCATCTGAACAGGAACATGTTCAAGATCATGGGGGTGCCTGGAACACAAAGGATGATCAGATATTGGAGCTAAAGGCAACAGTTGCTCGTCTGGTGGAACTACAGGAGGGAACAGATCACAGGATTAGCTCAATGCAGGCCCACATAGGTGCATTGGTTACAAGTGTCAAGACTCTCCAAAACAATCTTCACCACTACTCAGAACAAGCCAATGCAACTCGTGCCACAATCCTCACCAAGATCAACAATCTGGAATCTTTTGAGGAGACTGTGATAGAAGAAACTGCTGGTTCTGGTTCCCCATCCCAAGCCTAAATCACCCTATCCCATGTTTCTTTTATCTTTTGCCATGGAACAATCTTTTTAATTTGCTTTCGGTTTGTATAAATTTTCAAACTTGGGTATCTGTTCCATCTTATTTTGACTTGCTTGGTTACACATATCTGTGCTTTCTAGTTTTGATCATTACTGCTTGCTTTCAATTTACTGTATGAGTTGGTTTAATACTTTGAGGCTAGCTTAACTTGCCAAACGTTGATCGTGGGGCACTGTGTTTGGAATGGCTATATTTCGTGCTATGCTTTTTGTTGATGTCAACAGGGGGAAGTCAAGGGTGCAAACTTCCAAGGCACACTCAATCCAGTTCCTGCATCAATCTCTCTGAATCTCTCTGTAAGCCAAGGGTGCTCCTCTTTCTTCTCTTTAATCTTTCTCTTTTGTTTTTCAATTTTTATGTTCTGTTTCACAATAGTCTGTATAAGTTCTTGTTTGTTTGTACTTACTCTCTTTGTAAAAAGTTTGCAAGTGTTGTCATCACCAAAAAGGGGGAATATTGTTGTTCCTAAGTTTTGGTTGATGACACACACATATTGCAAACTTCCTGATTATGGTTGCCAAATGACTTTGAACAGGCATATGCCCAAGTTTCTATTCGGATGGGAACTTGAATAAGCTGGTGAAGTTCCTGATGTACACTTGGAACAGTCACTGGAGTTCCAGAGCTGGAAGTTGTATCTGTTCCAGTTTGAAGTCACAAGAGGAGCAACACAGTTACATATCAAGAGTTCCAAATATCCACAAGAACTATTACAGACTCATAGCCAAGAGTTCCTGTGTTAGCAAGAGAGGAACTCATCAATGTTCCTTAGCTGGAACGTCTGAAGCTTCTGAGTTGCAAGTTCCAGACAAAGGGAAGACATAAAGTCTAGGTAGTCCACTGTACTTAGAATTTTATGTAAATATTAATTATGCTAATGGTATATAGAGTACTCAAGGAACTTATGATTTAATTAGGCCATTTATTGGAAGCGATTTTTATGGAAAACATTTTCATAAATAAAAACAAGTTTTACATATTTAATATAAAATAGATTTACGTTTTATTTTATTTAAACAAAACTTATTTTCCTAAAAATTCTCCTAAGTTTTTGTAGATAAATAAAATCTGTTTTAAAGAAATATTTTAGGGTTTGATTGAGTCAAACCACTAACTGCTTTATGGCTGAACGTGGGAAGTGGTCTTCCCCTTGTTCCTCAAGTCAAGGGACGTGGAGACCAAAGTGCTGGCAGTTAGCAGTTGAGGTTTTGAAGGGAACTAACCCTAAGGATAAACACTATAAAAGGGAAATCGTTTTTGGTTTAAAGTACACAAACATTCTGAGAGTTCTTGCTTTCCTAAAAACGTTTTGTCTAAGATTTTCTAAAACAGTTTGTGTCCTAGTTAATTCAAAGTTCCTAAGTTCCTTATATCCACACAAAAGCATTATTAATATCTAGAGTTATCCAAACACGAATTATATTTTGTATTAGTAAGGATAGAGTTATCCTGTTTAGACTTAGAGTTTAAGTCTGAGAGAGAGAAGTTAAGGAGTTGTAATCGAAGTAGATTACTGTGAGGAACACGAGTTTGAGAGGAACTTGTGTTGGAGAGATTATTGTAATCGAGGCATTACCATAATAAAAGAATTCTCTTCTTGATTAGTATCAAGAAGTTTTCACAATTGTTGTTATTGTCTTCTCTATTCTCAGTTCCTTGATTGTTTCTTAAGTTCCGCAAGAAACTTTATCAAAGTTCTAAATACAATTCACCCCCCCCCTCTTGTGCGTGTTTCTACTGGAATAACAGAAAGCAATCATTTATGCTACTCCAAGGAATTATGGCACAAAACTATTATATTAGGATTATGATGCCATGTCTGACAATCAAGGATATCTTGATCTCAAAATCCTTGCACTGTTGCACATAGGAAAAGAAAAGATGATTAAACAAAACAAAAAACAAATTCATATCTTTTAAGCTTTGTAGTATTAAACATTACATACGAAGTAGTAAAAAAATTGAGCCCTAGAATATTGAGTATCCATTAAAGGAAAAAAAAGATGATCATAGTGGTCAGCAGCCGTTTTTCTAGAAGTACTGAAGATAGAACCAAAACTAGCACAGAGAACAGCAAAATGTTCTGGACCTCTTGCAAAAGACTGACTACATTACAGAGTTTTGAAAGATGGATGTGTAAAGAAACTCAGCTGCTGTCTCTGACAGCTGGGAGATTAAAGGTGACTTGATATTTTTCTTTTAGATAAAAGCTCTCAATAAATTAATCTAATAAGAAACTGAAGGAAAAGATTATTGTAAGCAAAGGTTTTAGAACTCGTGTGAGAAAATTTTGAAGGTGTATTATTTTCCACACATTGAATAAGGCAAGAAATGGACTGTAGATGATTTGCTGATCTTCTTGTACCAAAGAATCCAATTCACATCTTCCCGATGATCTTAATACTCTTCAGTCCTCACACATTCCATAAGAATCTACCATCAGCATCAACCCATTGTTACTATATGACAGTGCATAAACCAATGTAGACACATACAAAATTTTCTTCACTTAAAGATTATTTCTCACCTGTGACTATTTTGATAGCTCAACTTGGAGTGACTAGCAAGTGGAACTTACCGGGTTTTTTCCAACGCATATTAACCTCTTCTGCAACTACAGAGTACAAGTTGCATTTTTTCAAATTCTATTTCAGTTACATGACTAATAAGATCATAAGAGCTCTGTAAACCTATTATGAGTTACATGTTTCAAACTTCTTTCACCTTTATTCTAAATATTCATTTATCTTCACCCACTGTTCGATTCAAAAAGACGAGTATATGACTACGAAAACGGCAATATCATTTTCTCTACATGCATCATCATCACCGATTCACCATTCACAATAGAATTGCACATTGTAGCAAAAAGGAGAGGATTAAATCAACAACAACAAAAACTCCCACCATTCCACATTTATACCTCTTACCTACTGAATAACCTTGTCAAACAACATCATAATCAAAAAATTCCAAATACAAAAACAATTCCTCTTAAGTTCTACAAAGAAGACAATTTTACAAGAAGGGCAAAGAAAAGTTAACCTGATCGTGACACACAAACGGCCAGAAAGCCCCAACGAAAACCACCACCACCGCCAGCCCCATCAGCAAAAGCCGTCCAAAACCCTTGAACAAACCTCCTCTACAATAATGCCGCAACAAATATACGAAGTAAACAGGCGCGGCAACAACGAACAAGTGCTTAAAGCACAACAAAACCGCAAAATAGAACCCAGCCATCAGAGACCATAACAGTGATTCTTTGAAAGTAAATAACAGAATCAGCCTTGTAATTGAGACCTTAAAGGTTAACAATGGCGGGGTCGATCTAGGCAGTGATAAAAGAGAGAAAGAGCTTGAAATAGGCAAAGAAAGGAGGGTAATCGAGTGTCCATTGACCGGTGGTGTCGGAATACCAGTGAGAAAGAGGGAGAGAGTCAGTCTCCGTACGTCGCCGGTGGATAGAGTTCGGGGGAGAATTGTGAGTGTGGGCGAGCAGCAAAGCAGCGAGAAGAAAGGGGGAGAACTATCTGGTTTCAGTACAAAAGAAAACTAAAAGATGCGCTTAGATTGAAGATTTGCTTTTTATTTTTTTTTAATTTACTTTTTGCCAATCAAAAGATGCTCTTGTAAGATAAGGGCAACTTTTGATTAGCCACTTTTAATGATTTTTCTACTAGTGATAGTTCATATAGTTGGTTAGTCTAGCGGTTCTATAAATTTTGTTTGGTGAGGTGTTGATCTATCAACGACGGAAAAACACCTTATCAACAACGTGTTCATGAGAACGCAATATATCCTAAGCTATATTGTAACGTGAATTACATTTTTATTTCTTTCCTCGGCCTAAAAATTGTTCACATAATCTATTTATTGAATCATGCCTAATAAGATAATTTCTAGAAAAATTTGATTATTGTTAAGCGCCTTTAATTGATGATTCATATTTGTATAGGGTATTTGAGGCACATTTAGGTCACATTTTCATAATTTATCGTTACCGTTGTCGTACTCTATTACGCCCGGTTTGTGTTTTCTTTAATGTTCAAGGTCATTTTACGGTCATTTGGATGGTTTCAGGGTGTTATGAGTTGATTTGGATGATGAACGGATGAGATGTTGACTCGAGGATCATAACATGTCTCTAGGGATAATTTTGAGTCAACAACGAAGCTAAACGCTATTTTTCTAAGCATCAAAACAGACAAGCGTTCACTCTTTTGATGATATCTCAAGTTCTACATGTCGGAATGAGACGATTTTGTTTGGGCTAGAAAGTAGGCTTCAGGAGCTTTCCAACGACAAGTCACACGCCCCTATAGGCATTATAGACGAAGAGTTATGACATAAATGAGGTGGCTCGACTATCCGATTCGCCCACAGCCCACAACGATGGCCCGACTCTTCTCCTTGGGCGCGAAAACCAGCGACCGACCAGCGGGCCCGTTGATTTGTCCGCCCAACTGACTTCCGCGCGGAATCGTGTGCGTTCATTTCGTGATCGTTCAGTTAAATCGTAACTTTTGTAATTATTATTATTTCTTTTTTTTTGTTTAGAATTTAGGAAGCATTTAAATACCTCAAGGGAATTAATTTATTTCTCTTATGTTTTAATTCCCTTAGAATTCTATTTCACGTCATGTTCTATTCTTCTCTATTCCATTGTTGAACCCTAGCTTTTCAATATTTCAATTCATCAATTTAGAGGTAATTCAAGAATTGTTTTTGCTTTAATTCATTATATTGTTTTCGTTCCTTAGTTTAATTTGTCCTTTGATTATGAAATTCATGTTTGTTATTTCTACCAGGTTTGTTAATTCAATTATGAGCGAGTAGTCGTTTTCTAGCGCTAAGTAAGGGAAACCATGTTTATACCATGATTATTATGCATTAAACTTTGTAAATTTATAGGTTATGCTTGAGTAATTTCAATTGATTTTCTTTTAATTGTTGATTCACGCAATTGGCCAATATCGTGGGTTAATTATCTAGCTAATAGGAATTAGAATTGAAAGATCATATTCTTAGAGGCTTGGTGCAATTGGCAATTCTGATTATGTTAGCGACCACACTGCATATGTTGGATTGAAAGTGTTTAGACCCGACCATAGGATTAACATATACTTTGGGATTTATGTTACGTCAATTCTTAATTGCTCGTTCTGATTACTCGGCCTAGATTATTCATTTTCGTATTGATTTGCGTTCTCGGATTGGTATAAGCACGGTGAACCTAACAGAAGCCCTAGACCTTTAATTCATTATTAAATTCGACATTTATATTATTGCTTAGTTTCATTAGTTTATAAACCAAAATTCTAGCTACATTTCGTTTATTCAAATAGTTTATATAATTGGGCAAAAATTAATTGAACTTGTCTACCACTGGGATCGACCCGTATTTGTTAAGTATCTGCTAACAACAGACGCCTTGTACTTGCGGTATCAATTTTTTGGCACCGTTGCCGGGGAGACGACTAGATTCTATTAGTTTTAGTTTGATTATTTGAACTGTTTCCGTTGTCTCATTTGAACTTTTAGTTCCAATTGAGGCAAATCTCACCGCGTTTTCCTCGTTTGTTGTTTATGCCCAGGTCTGCTAGAACGAGTACCTTGGTTCCTCCCGATCCCGATCTTGGAAAGACCCTTCGACAACTGAAAAAGCAACAGAAGAAGAAGAAGCAGTCAGGGTCCCAAGACTCATAGACTCCACCGAGTCACACGATGTCGAAATCCCTGAAATAATATGGGGTGCCTTCCTCGAATAGTGTTCCGACTGGGCTCACAATGCCAACTATTGAGGCGATCAACTTTGAGATCAAGCCCGCTCTAATCTCCATGGTATATAAAATCAATACAGTGGTCATTCATCTAAGGAACCCACTAACCATCTTTAAAGGTTGAACCAATTGTGTGGTACTATCAAGCATCAAGGGGTAACTCAAGACCAATTGAAGGTTATGTTGTTTGGATTTAGCCTTCGTGATAAGGCTCAAACATGGTTGAATGATGTCAAGGAGACAGAGTGGAGTGCTATTTCACAGGTCTTTCTAGAAGAATTATTTCCACTCACCAAGACTGCTGAAATAAGGCACAAGTTGACTACATTCACGCAAGAACCTGGAGAGTCACTTAGAGAAGCCTGGGATAGGTTTAAGGCATTGCAGCGGTTTTGTCCGCATCACAACATTGAAAAATGGTTCTTCATTCAAAATTTCAACCATGGTTTGCAAGATGATATGAAGAACACAGTTGATTTTGTTGCTGGGGGTGTTTTTCTTGACAAAGAAGTGGATGCAGGTTATGATTTTCTTGCCAATTTAGGTGCCAATCATTACAGCACCACCAAAACCACATCGAAGAAGGGCAAGATGGATGTCTATGGCTATGCTCTATTTTCCTCATAAGTGGCAGCCTTGAACCCGAAGATCGATTCTTTGAAGGCTCCTCAGTCTGGTACTCCCCCAATGAGTATCAATGCTATGTCTAGTCTAGCTCCGGTGACAACTTCTTACTGCGATGTATGTGGCATCCAAGGTCACTTTGGTCATGAGTGCTCTTATAGTTCGCATGATACTACGCAAATGGAGCAAGTGAATGCTTTTCAACAGAGACAACCCAATGACCCATATTCCAAATCATATAATCCGGGTTGGAGGAATCATCCAAATTTCTCATATCGGAGCAACAATGATCAGAATCCTCAACCCCAGCAACAATGGTCAAGACCATAATTCCATCCACCTCAACCACATGTTGTTAGGCCTCCGTTTCAACAACGAACCTCACATAATGCTCCCCCGGGGTTTACTAGGCCCCCGCATCAAGGATATCAACAACCCCCTCAGACCAGTGCTACTCCAGAGCATAACATGCATGGGTGATCTGTATAAGCTCATTGTAAATACGCAGAAGACCGCAGAGATAACTCAAAAGAACCATGATGAGAGCATCAAAGAGTTGAAGAATCAGAATAGAATGTTGGAGAATTAAGTTGTTCAACTTGCTGAAACTCTATCTTAGAGGCAACGGGGTACACTACCAAGGAAACCTACTCCGCCCCAGAATAGAGAAAGTGCCAATTCTATCACTCTTAGAAGTGGCACTAAATATGATGGACCCCCGATGCCCACTGATGATGCAACTCTTGCTAAGGACAACACAGATGGACTAGAGAAAGAAATTGATGTAGAGCCTTACGTCCCGGAAGTTGATAATGCTGATGATGTTATCGCAAATAAGGGGAAGGAGAAGATTTTTTATTCTCTACCTATTGTGCCTAAGTTGCCTTTCCCTCACCGGATGCAGAAAACTAAGGTCGATCAACAACTTGGTAAGTTCTTGGTAATGGTTAAGAATCTTGAGGTAACGGTCCCTTTTACTGATTTAATACCTCAAGTTCCTGTTTATGCAAAATTTTCGAAAGAGATGATCACTAAGAAAAGGGATTATATATGGTGGTGTGGAGAGAGTCGCTCTAACTGAAGAGTGCAATGCCATATTGCAAAATAAATCTCCACCCAAACTTAAGGATCCGGGTAATTTTTCCATCCCCTGTCATGTAGGTGCATTGTTCATTGATAAGGCATTATGTGATTTAGGTGCAAGTGTGTCTGTCATGCCCCTTTATGTCTGTAATAGGTTAAATATGGGAAAGCTAAAATGCACACAAATCACTTTGCAAATGGCAGATCACTCTATAAAATATCCTTTGGGTATTTTGGAGGATGTTCCTGTCCGGGTGGGGAAATTCTACATTCCTTTTGATTTTGTGGTGCTAGATATGGAGGAAGATAGTCAAATCCCCATAATTTTGGGTAGGCCATTTTTATGTACTGCAGGTGCTGTTATTGATGTCAAGTCTGGGTCTCTTACTTTGAGTGTTGGTGATGATACTTCTACTTTTAATCTAACCAATGAAATGAAGTCTCCTATGCTTGAGAATACTTGTTGCAGGATTGATGTTGTAGAAGAGATTTCTCTAGACAACATCCCTAGAATGTTGTATGGTGATCCATTGTTGGCGAATCTCACCTTGGAGGCCCAAAAAGGAGAAGGAGATAGTGAGATTGAGTCCTTGATATCGGATTTAGATGGAATTGAAGCTGAGAAGGTCGATGGTTTTGAGGTATTAGAAACTGTTTGCTCTACTTTCGAGCCACGGATAACGAAGGTAGAACAAAGACCATTATCATATCATCTTAAATATACATTTCTTGATGATAATGAGGATTTTCCTGTGATCGTTAATGCTGCACTCGATGATAGCCAGCTTTCTAACCTTCTTACCGTGCTCCGTATGCACAAAAAGGAAATCGAGTATAGAATTGACGATCTCAAGGGCATTAGTCATGACTTTTGTATACATAGAATTAATTTGGAAGCAGATCATCGTCCTCGCATCCAGCCACAACGTCGTTTGAATCTTAATATACAAGATGTGGTGAGAAAAGAGGTAGTGAAACTACTTGATGCGGGCATCATCTATGCCATTTCAAATTCTAAGTGGGTGAGGCCGGTGCAAGTCGTTCCCAAGAAGGGGGGACAACGGTTGTTAAGAGTGATACGGATGAGCTTATACCCACTCGTGTTGTCATAGGTTAGCGTATGTGTATAGATTACCGCATGTAAAATACGACCACCTTGAAAGATCACTTTCCCTTACCCTTTATTGATCAAATGCTATAAAGATTAGGAAAACACAACTTTTTATGTTATTTGGATGGATACTCAGGTTTCTTTTAGATTCCCATTCACCCAGACGACCAGGAGAAGACGACGTTCACTTGTCCTTATGGAACTTTTGCATAGCGCAGAATTCCGTTTGGTTTGTGCAACGCCCCAGCTACGTTTCAAAGGTGTATGATGGCCATATTTTCTGACTTCATCGAGGATATCTCGGAGGTATTTATGGATGATTTTAGTGTTTATGGTTCTGACTTTGATGTATGTTTGCATAATCTTTCTAAAGTGCTTAAACATTGTTCTGGAGTGAATTTGGTATTAAACTGGGAAAAGTGCCACTTTATGGTCAATGAAGGAGTGGTACTTGGCCATCTGATTTCTGAGCGTGGCATCCAAGTTGACCGAGAAAAAATTGAGGTGATTGAGAAAATTCCCCCTCCTGTGAATGTCAAGGGAGTGAGGAGTTTTCTCGGTCATGCGGGTTTCTATCGCCGTTTCATAAAAGATTTGTCTACAATTGCGAAACCCCTCACTCAATTATTGCTCAAGGATGCCACATTTGAGTTCACTGATTCTTGTTTGGAGTCTTTTGATAGGATTAAGAAAGCATTGATAACTGCTCCAATCATTTAGCCTCTGGATTGGGATTTGCCGTTCGAAATTATGTGCGATGCTAGTGATTATGCTGTTGGGGCAGTACTTTGCCAGAGAAAGAACAAGGTGTTGCATGCTATCTGTTATGCAAGCAAAACCGTGGATGGATCTCAGATGAATTATGCCACTACTGAGAAGGAGCTCCTTGCAGTTGTTTATGCTCTTGAAAAATTTCGGACGTACCTTGTTGGTTCAAAATTCATTATACACACTGATCATGCCGCCCTGAAGTATTTGTTGGCCAAGAAAGAGGACAAACCGAGACTTATTCGATGGATTCTTCTTCTCCAGGAGTTTGATTTGGAGATTGGGGATAAGAAGGGTGAGAACGTTGTTGCAGATCACCTCTCTCGGTTGAAGTTTCAATCTAGCACAGACGGGCCTATTGTGAGGGGGTCGAAAAAGCACGAGGCTAATGCATGACCTCGTCCCTCGTGGGTGTGACGATTCTTTTTATTCAATCAAGTGTAATTGGATTTCCTGTGAGTATACACCCAATTGACTAGTAATATAGGAGTCGCCATTCCGTTTTTAACAACAATGAGAAAAAATGACAAAACCCGGTTATCGTGTCATAAAGGGAGTGCAATTATGTTTGACCACGACGGCCGTAGGTTCCCTTGTGATCCCTGGTGTGGGGATCTCTCAACATACACCCGCAAGGTAGAGATTGAGGGTTC
Source organism: Spinacia oleracea (assembly GCF_020520425.1). Classification (NCBI taxonomy): domain Eukaryota; kingdom Viridiplantae; phylum Streptophyta; class Magnoliopsida; order Caryophyllales; family Amaranthaceae; genus Spinacia; species Spinacia oleracea. Next base: position 76,765,458 of record NC_079491.1, on the reverse strand, counting down.
GGGGGACTGTAACTACCGAGAGGAGTACTTCGCTCGTCGATAACTCCAGAGGCAGGATATCCTTACTAGCTCAGCATAAATAATTGAAGGGACGTGCGTTAACTATTAAACTAATCTGAGTTGATTTTAGCAATATGCAACATATAATATTAGATCGATCGCGATTATCTGATTTAGATAGCATTAAGGGACCTAGCATGATAATCCAATTTCCCAAAAATATTATATTTGTTAGGCGTGATAGAACAATAAGATTTAGTTAGTTTAACAGTTCATAAAAAGGGCGAGGAAAGCAATTAAATCATCGAGAAGGGGCACATTACGACGCACCCTTGAGAGGTGCGTCACGGTTCTCAGAAAACTAACCACTTTGACTTTGCTATTTCTCCTTTTTATTTAACGAATCTCAAATTATGGGACAGGATACGTTATGTTCGATTTCTGGTTCGATTGCGACAGAACGCGTGAACAATTTCGCAGCGTGAGGCTTAGGCTAAGGGTTGGAGTCAATACTCAGAATATGAATTGTGTGTTGTGTTCACGTCGAATTTGGGGCTGTATTTATAGGGGAGAGTTCGTGGAAAGATAGAATTGCAGAGTTCTAATCCACAAAGAATTAGGAAAAAACACGTACCCAGGTATTTTCAGCGCCCAGGCCTGGGCGCAGAAGATTTCGGCGCCCAGAGCCAAGCATTGAAAATAGGGTCTGGGCTTGTTTTCTTAGCCAGATTCGGATTCCTGAAATCCGTAGAGTTTGAGACTTAATCGAGTCTTTTAGTGCGTATCAATTTAATGACGGAATGCGTCTGGGCCCGTTACGAACTCTAGGCTCGTTAGGATTTTAATTAATACGTAACTCCTATTTCCGAATCATATTAGGAATAGGATTCTCGCAGTTTTCTATCTCATTTAGGATTTATGTTGGAGTGCAACACCTAATTCTGATAGGTTTCTATCTTTTTATGACTTGCCACTTTTAGAAGCTACCTTTTACGGCAGTTACTATTTTTAGCGGGTTTCTATAAATAGCAGGTTTCGGGTGAAATGAAAAGGAGAATTGAGATTCATTTATTTTATAGGAGATGCGTTGTCAAGTGGAGATTTACGCTTTCATCATCGAACTTTTCCTTTTCGGGAATGGGGACAAAAATAGGTGTCTACAGTTAGCCCCCACTTTGACTGAGTCTTGGAGTAAGACGATGGTCAAAGTACTAGACGGAGTGCGTCACACAAGCCATGGTGTATGTGACCTGTTTTGCGAGGGTCTCACGAGCCCCGAGTGATAACATTTGACTTAAGGGTCATCACTTGAAATGTCGACATATCCCTCAAGTGTCATTGGGATTTGTCAACAGATAGTATAGAAACTTCCTCACTTTGTCATTGGAAGGATCTAAAGGTGCGTAGAAACCCCCTCACTTTGTCATTGGGAGTAGCTACAGATGTTTTCGAAATCAAAGCTATAAAGTGTAATTGGGCCTGGCCAAGCCCAATCACGAGGTAAAAATGTTTTTAAAGATTCTCATTTTCAGGGCTAGTTAAACGAGAAAACCCCCTTGTTTTTATGAGACGTAAAACGAAGGAAAATCCAGCACATCGCTCTTTTTTGGGAAAAAACGGAAAACCACTCCTTTTAATTTTAGAAAAGGGAAAACCAGAAAAAGTTATCGCTGCAGCGACTAAGGACCTGCGCGGTTAGTGGCGCAGACCCCGCCGGCTAAAGATGGCGAGCCTGTCCGCTACGGGTGGACACCCCGTCCGATAGAAGTGGACGAATCTGTTTTTGAAATTTGAAAATAAGGACCTACGCGGTTTGTGACGTAGACCCCGCCGGCTAAAGATGGCGAACCTGTCCGCTAAGGGTGGACACCCCGTCCGATAGAAGTGGACGAATCTGTTTTTGAAATTTGAAAATAAGGACCTATGCGGTTTGTGACGTAGACCCCGCCGGCTAAAGATGGCGAGCCTGTTTTTTGAAGATTCTATTTTTCGAAAACTGAGGACCTGCGCGGCTAGTGACGCAGACCCCGCCCGCCGAGGGTGGGCGAGCCCATTTTGAATTTCTTATTTTGCCTATGTAGATGGGCTTTTTGTGATTACAACCTGTTGGTGGGCCGCAATATTTCCTGATTAGGTGTGTCCTATAAGTGGGTCCACACTGTGTATATTTTTAACGATATTGCAAAATACCGTTCTTGGGAAAGAAATATCAAGATAACAGATATTTTACACAAAATAGGGGATTGCGCATGCCCGACAGCGAATATTCGCTGTCTGGGAAGCATTTTCAGCGCCCAGCTATAGGCGCGAGAATTTCTAACGCCCAGAGCTGGGCGTTGAAAATGCGAAGGGGAGACGGGTCTTTAAATTCGCGGACCGTCTCCTTCCTTTCCCATTTCCACCATTTTCGCTCAAGCTCCTCATCTCTTTCAACTGATTTCTTGCTCGTTTCTTCACTTTTCTTTACGAATTCTACTCCAAATCACTTCCTAATCTTGCCAATGTAAGTAATTTTCAGTAATTTTGAGCCCTTTTGTCAATTTCAGTGTTTTTGTCAAGTATTTTTATGCATGAAATTGATTTGGGGGTTTCTGATTTTGTGCCCCTTTCCTTCAATTAGATAGTTGGAAATGTTCCACATAACATGTTAATTAGTTTGTGCATGTTAATTTTCGCAAGTATGTTGATTTTTGTTGAATTTGGGCATTTTCATGCTAGCCCCCAAGTATACCTACGACTCTAGTGTTTTCTTACAATGTAGGTGTTCTTGGTATATTGCCTGCGTTCCTCATAATTCATGAATGACAAATTATGGAAGAATTTTCATTTTGTTGGAGTTAATTAAAAAATTTTCACTTAGGGAATTTTTTTTTGCTCGATATGAACTTAGTATCATGTCTTAGGGAACAAAAATTGTATGACTCCATTTTATGAGTGGAATGCACTCCTTTAGTGATTGGTGTGAGTGCCAGTTTTGTTAAAGGTATAATGCCTTATTGTATTATTGATCAGCATGCCTGACGAGTCGTCACCTCCTCCTGGTGGCCACGAGGAGCGTGGCATGACGCGTCAGTCTACTGGCGCGGGTCCCTTATGGGTGGGCCCTGAGCTCTACGACAGTCGTGATCTGCACTATGACCTAGAGCACCATGTGACTTCCCGCCTTCACGCGAGGAGAGAGACTATGGTTCGCGGCTATGGCGCAGCGACGAGTGAGACCGTTTTTAGTTTCCTGAGCTCGGACGCCCAGGCCTTGGTGAGGGCGAGCTCACTGTTTCCGGTGGTCGAGACCTTTTGGGAGATACTGCGGCTTAACATCTCCCTGTCCTTTCTGCAGTCGTTCATGAGGTGGTGGTGGGATACCACCAACACCTTCCATTTTCCTTGGGGCGAGATGACGATCACTCCTGAGGACTACACGGCTTTGACGGGCTTGACCTTTACAGAGAACCCCATTCGTCTGAGGTCGGATGGCCCATCGCCGACTGTTGCTGAGGGCACCAGGCTCCTGGGCTCGTGGATGGGTAGGAGATTACCTTCGTACCAGCCCCGTGGGATACCTTTCGCTGACCTGATGTGGGCCTTAGAGCATGGGGTAGTGGAGTAGCCTTCGAGACAGGCTCGGCTGTTCTACCTCCATTTTATTACTTCCACTTTTCTATCGGGTTCGACTGACACCTTTGACCCGAGGTGGATAAGCATGGTGGAGGACGTGTCTACACTCGGTGACTATCGCTGGGGCGAATTGGGCTATGCGACGCTCGACGGCCAGATGAGTTTGGCGGTGCGCGACTCGGACCCGAGTAGACGTCACTTTGTGATTACATTAGCGGGAGTGCCGCGTTTGATTTAGGTATGTGCCTAGACTTTCTTTTGTTTTCTCGCTTTTACCGGGCCTCTTTTTTGATGTTTTATTGTCTTTTTCTTTTTGCAGCTGTGGGCCTTTGAGCACTTACCTTGGCTGGCTCCCCGAAAGGGGCAGAGGCCTTTGGAGTTCCCTGCCGGTCGCCGTTGGGGTTGGAAGAAGAAGCTGACAGTGCGTCCACCGCCCGATACCGTGTGGGATCTTATTCGGGACGGGAACCCTGAGCATGTGCAGAATCTTATCCTCTATCTCGTATTTCGTCATTCTTTTTATTTTCTATGTGCGAGATCTGACCGTGTTTGTACAAAAACAGGTGGTTTGGACCCCATGGCTCTCTTGTAGGGGTACTCATGCTTCGGTCAGGGATAGTTATGCCCTGAGCCAGATGCGGGTCTTGTTCGTTGGCCGCCGGGACCCTGTCTGGTACCTGGGAGAGCGGGTACGCATGCAGACGGTCGGGGCTTTTTCGGTGCCTAGGCCTCCGCCTGCGACCATGCTGTCTACTCGCTCGATAGGCGAGTCGTGGAGGGTCCACTCGAGGACTGGCGTGCCGGCGACGGAGTTGGTGATAGAGGGAGCTAGCTATTACTAGTTTATCCAGGATTCTCTTCGTCTCCCGGAGCCTGGCCCTGTAAGTTGCCCTCTCTTTTCGTATTGATTTTAGTGTTTTCATGCTCGTGCCCATGTGTTTATGTCTACTGTGTTTTGTGCAGGAGTGTCCTGACCCTTCGTTGGGAGGATGGGTGCTTCCCGATGCTCGGATCTCGTATACCGGAGAGAGTGGATCCGAGATTGTGGAAACTTTCCCGGAAGACCGGGTTTTCCATGCTCCGCTCCCTGAGGGAGTACAGGCGGTATGCACCTTTTATTTGTGCACTCTTCTTATATTTTTTTCTCTTTTTTTTGTCACTAACATTCCTGTTTCAGGTTCCGGCCCGTACGGCCAACGCGATGGTGGGGGTGATCAACCGGTTGAAGTCCGCGTTGGTTCGAGCCCGATCTGCACTTTCTTGCAGGAGCCCTCACTCTAATCGGGTAATGTGCCCTCTTTTTTTCTTTTGATCTTTACCTTTTGTTTGGCTTTCTGTTACTCACTCTTTTTTTTGCCTTTTCTTGTAGACGGGTGCTGGACGAGCCGGGGCCGACGACGCGGGTCCCTCGGGCGAGGGACACGATCGTGAGAGAGAGAGGGCACGACACTCGCCCCTGCGGCATCGTCGTTCCGACGCGGGGGTGAGTTCTTCAGCGGAGAGGTCCGAGCCGGAGCCTAGGCGACGTTCCGTGTCGGTGGCCCGAGAGCCTAGCCCCGAGTTGCAGTCACAGCCTCATTTTTGGGGTGATTCTGGCTGGGGGCCCTCATACCACGGGGAGTGGAGTGGATGGACCGGCGAGGCTTGGAGACATGGAGCCGATGACGAGTCTTAGGCTTACCTCATGTTTTGTACATATTCATTCTTGCATTCCGCATGTATATATATTTTTTTGCGATTTTTGGTGCAACAATGTTTTGAGCCTTCCGTGGGCTTTGCTTTAACATATTATAGTAATATTAGCTTTCTAAACCAACGACGAATTTTGAAAAGGGAAAGAATTTCGTAAAAATAATGAGTTCATACAAGAGTGCACACACATTTTTAGACTAACCGACTACTTGGGTTATTACATATGCATGTTCACTATTTTTTTTGTTTTTTGCCGACTCGTGCCATACTCCTTTGTTGGGCTTGTTCCTGAAAATTCTTGTGGCTTTGTTTTTCATTCTCTTTGGTCTTGCCCGTGCATGGGTTAGGGTATAGTGCCCTTTGCAATATCTTTTCTTCTTGATGCGTTGCATGACTTTATTATTTTTTTATTTTTATTGGACCGAATCCTAGATAAGGATTTCCTACGTATCTTGTCAGAATCAGGTCGCGCGTAGTTCTAGCTTACACGTCTGCTTTCCCCCCCCAAGTGTTCGTGGTTCTTTTGATGGTTCGAAAAAGGAGTACGAACACTTGGAGAATCGGGAGGATAGGTGGCAAGAGAGAATGACGCCCGTCCAAGGGCGAAAGAAATATCGGCGCCCAGGCCTGGGCGTGAAAAATAACGGCGCCCAACCCTGGGCGTTGAAGTTTTGTCCTTCGCTTTTTCCTACTTTATCGAGTTTTATGCCGTTTGCTTAGAGTAATGTACAGAATGCTCGCGTATGAGTCTTAACGTGTTTTATTAGATGCCTTAACTCCGGACTGGATTTTATTAAATATAGTATTTTTTCAATTGGTCTAAGTTCGTGAGGTTAGCGAATTCCGCTCCATCTATGTCAGCTAGTTGGACTGCTCCGCCAGGTAGGATGGTATTTACAAAATATGGTCCTGTCCAGTTAGGCCGGAATTTTCCTCGAGGGTCTGTAGTAGGTGCGCGGACTTCTTTTAATACAAAATCTCCTTCTTTGATATTTCGAGGTTTGACTCTTTTGTTGAATTTCCTTGCGATGCGCTTTTGATACACTTGCACGTGATGTAAAGCTCTCAACCTCCATTCGTCTAAAAGGACGAGCTCGTCGTACCTAGCTTGAACCCAATCAGCTTCGGGTAGCTTGCTTTCTAGGACGATCCGGAGGGAGGGAATTTCCAACTCCATCGGTTGAACTGCTTCCATTCCGTATACCAAGGAGTAGGGTGTTACTCCAATGGAGGTGCGGATTGAGATTCGATAGCCCCATAACGCGAAGTGTAATTTGTTGGGCCAATCCTTATAATTTTCGGCCATTTTTTCGATTATGACTTTAATATTTTTGTTGGCCACCTCTACCGCGCCGTTCATTTGCGGCCTGTAGGGAGAGGATTTATGGTGTTTGACATGATATTTTTCGACCAGGTCTTGGACTTCGGCCCTAAAGTGGGAACCTTGGTCACTTATGATTTCATGTAGAACCACGTATCGACAGAATATGTTTTTTTCTAGGAATCGAGCGACATGTTTGGCCGTTAATTTTGCATAGGACTCTGCCTCTACCCATTTAGTGAAGTAATCAATTGCGACTAAAACGTACTCGTGTCCCCCTACGCCTGTTGGTGTTACCTTGCCGATTATATCTATACCCCAGGTGGAAAAGGGCCATGGAGAAGTGAAGGTGTATAATTCCGAGGGAGGCAAATGGTTAAGGTTACTGAAGATTTGGCATTTTGGGCAAGTTTTTACAAAGTGGTGGCAATCGGTTTCCATAGTGGTCCAATAGTACCCTGGGCGGGATATTTTTCGGGATAGCATTTTTCCGTTCATATGGGGTCCGCACACGCCGTTATGGTATTCTTCTATTAGTCTTTGGGCTTGGTTTTGGTGGACACAAAGTAACTTGATTTTATTCGGCGTGTATTTGTACAGTTCTCCCAGAATTATGCTATATTGTGAAGCGAGGAGGCATAGGGCCTTTTGTGCTCGCGGGGAGGTGTTTGGGGGGAATTCCCCACTTGTTTTGTAACGAAGGATGTCCGTGTACCATGGTTCTTCTTCGGTGTTTTCAGGTTCGGAGTCTATGGTACAGCAATAAGCCGGCTCTTTCCTTCGCTCGACCTGATGGGTCATTCCGTCCCATTCATTTGGGATGTTGAGCATTGAAGCTAGCTTCGCTAGTGCATCCGCGAATTGGTTGTCGTCTCTTAGTAAGTACGTATACTCGATTTTTTCAAATTGCTCGACTATTTGGTCTAAGTGAGCTTGATATTTTTAGAGACTAGTGCTTCGGACCTTCCATCTTTTGGATATATGGTTGATTATTAGAGAAGAATCCCCGAAGACTTGTAGATGTTTGACTCCGAGGCTAACTGCGGCCTCTAGCCCAACTATGCCGGCCTCGTATTCGGCGGCGTTGTTTGTGGCCTTGAAGTCAAGTTTGACGGAAATTGGTATGTGGGCCCCTTCGGGACTGACTAGGAGAACTCCGACGCCGCATCCTTTCTGGTTGGACGCGCCACCGAAGTATAGTGTCCAATAGTCGTCTCGTATCATCAGAAGTTCCTCGTCGGGGAGGAGGTAAGCTTCCGTGGTTTCCTCATTCGTGGCATGCTCGGCCAGGAATTCGGCTACCGCTCTTCCTTTGATTGTTTTTTCTGGCATGAATTTTAGGTCGAATTCTGAGAGCATGACTAGCCACCTGGACAGGCGACCATTTAGGGCGGGCTTTTCGAACATGTATTTTAAGGGGTCTAGTTGTGACACTATATGAACAGTGTGGGCCAATAGGTAATGTCTGAGTTTTTTGGATGCCCAGACGAGGGCGAGGCAGGTTTTCTCAAGTTCTGTGTATCTCGTCTCGTACTGTATGAACTTCTTGCTCAAGTAGTAAATGGCTCGCTCGGATCCAGTACACACTGTGAGAGCATAGCTCCTGCTGCAGTATCCGTGACGGTTAGGTATAGGCGTAAAGGGATTCCAGGCAAAGGCGGGGAGAGGACGGGTGGTTTGCTTAGGTATTCTTTGATTTTATCGAAGGCAGTTTGGCATTGTTCATCCCATTCGACTTTTTCTTTTTTTCTTAATTTTTTGAATATTGGCTCACAAGTCATAGTAAGCTTGGAAATGAACCTACTAATGTATTGCAGCTTTCCTAGGAAGCCCCTTATCTGTTTTTCAGTTTTTGGTGGGGGCATTTCGATAATGGCTTTGATCTTAGATGGGTCAATCTCGATTCCTCGCGTACTAACAACATATCCTAGCAATTTTCCCGAGGTTACCCCGAACACACATTTTTGTGGATTTAGTCTCATGTTATATTTCAAGATTCGGGTGAAGAACTTTTTAAGTGCCGGGAGGTGACCGTGCCGGTCTTTAGATTTGACGATCATGTCGTCCACATAGACCTCGATTTCTTTGTGTATCATGTCATGGAGTAACGTGGTGGTTGTTCTTTGATAGGTGGCCCCCGCGTTTTTCAAACCAAAAGGCATTACAGTGTAACAATATGTACCCCAAGGGGTAATGAAAATTGTTTTTTCCATGTCTTCTTCTGCCATGAGTATTTGGTTATATCCGGCGTACCCGTCCATAAAGGAGAGGAGCGCGTGCTCTGCGGTGTTGACTACTAGTATGTCAATGTGAGGTAGAGGGAAGTCATCTTTAGGACTGGCTTTGTTGAGGTCTCGAAAGTCTACGCACATTCGCACTCGTCCATCTTTTTTAGCTACGGGGACAATATTGGCCACCCATTCTGGGTAGTTGGAGACTTTTATAAAGCCGGCGTCTAATTGTTTGGTGACTTCTTCTTTTATTTTCAAGGCTATCTCTGGTTTGAGCCGTCGTAGCTTTTGTTTTACTGGCGTCATTTTGGGATCTAGCGGAATTTTATGCTCAGCGATTTCTCGATCTATTCCTGGCATGTCTTTGTAGGACCAAGCAAAGACACCCTCGAATTCCCGCAAAGTGGAGATTAGATCGGCCTTTTCAGTGGGAGTTAAGGTGAGGCCAATTTTAATGATTTTAGGATTTTCTTCTGTTCCAATATTTGCCGATTCTGTGTCCTCAATTATAGGAGTTTTGAGTTCTTGTTCACTTACAGCTATTATTAGTTCGGTATATTCCTCTTCTGGCTCTTTTTCGTGCTCATTAGTGGCGAGACATTCTGCATTATTACTTGGATTTTTAAGCGGCACATACTCAAAAGTTTTTTTTATCTTATTAAAGTCATGAAGCATTACATCAAAAAGATCTCCCGGAGTAGAGATTTCCGGGTCTAAACTATTTTTGGGAGGGGTTACAATTTTGCTAGGTTCGGACTCGGAGTCAGACTCGGATTCAGACTCTAATTCTTCGTACATCGGACCCTCTCCCGCAGATATCTTGAACTTCATCCCACGAGCATTAGTCCATTTGAAAGTCTTGCGCCACCCTCGTTGGATTTGGTCATCTTTTGAGGGTGATGGAGCGATCAATTTAGTAGGATCCAACACTTCATCTTGGTGAGCTAATGCCATAATTTCTGTTTCATTCTTCTCTCTTTTCTTTTCTAACCCAAACAATAGCCCGAAAGCATGTGAGTTGGGGAGCGTTTTTGGCATAGCATGATTCTTTGGGGCGAGTGGCCTTTGAGAACGTAAAGGGTCGTGTCCCAGAGCATGCATCTCTTGGGTTTGTGCGACCTCTAGGTATAGATGTTCGGGATATGCTTCTTCCATCGCGTTCCTTGATGGCTATCACGGGCAAGTACTCAGGGGCCCTGCGTTATTGTTGTGGAGTAGGAGACACATTAGTTCGTTTCGTGAGTCGGTTTTTTAGACATTCTATGGCTACCCTTAAGTCGGACTAGTATATTTGGACTGCTATGTGTGCACTTTTGAACTCTTTATATTTTCGAAAATCTTTGCCCGTGTGACATTCATAATTATTTGCATGTTCGATTTTTAGTGCCGGGCATTGTCGTCGTAGGAGGCCTAACAACGACGCAAAGAGTTATTAATTTTTTCACGAGCCGCTTTTGAAATCGAGTGCTTTTCTTACGCCCTCATAGCAATTCTTTTTACGAACATTTTTTTGTGCTACGTATTTTGCTTTTGCGCGGGCACCGAGGCTGCTGCGCCTGACCAGAAGGCCAAGCAGCAACTTCAGCGCCCAGCGAGGGGCGTGAGAAATTCTGGCGCCCAGTAAGGGGCGTTGAAAATGCGTCCCTGGCTGGTTCCCGTTTTCTGTCTTCTGTTTATGCGACTTCGATTTGCGTGCTTGCCTAATAACGTCCTTTACGCGTAGCAGAGTTTGTGGGATTCGTTACAGGGCATCCCGAGCGTCGCTTATTTTTGTGGCGATCATTCGGGTTTGCGGAACACGTATTTCGGTATAACACTTTGGCAAATTAGTCTATGAATGTTTGGACAATTTTTGAGGTCGTTGGTTCTCTAGCATTATTTGTCTAGCATTATTCGTACACACAATCATAACATAGTCACATAGTTCGCTACACATAACTACATTACAAACATGGATTTGAAAATTAAATATGTCACGTACTTTATGATAGGCTTCTATGGGTAGTATTTGCGCCTGGCGTAGTACCGCTTCTATCGTAGATCCAACACATGCCCCGGTCGAGGTAGTGTCTTCAACAGACGAATTTCGCTCAAGAGGCCAACCCGCAAGTGCAAGCCAAGGGGGCATGCAGGCGAGAGGGACCTAATGAGCGAGCGATTGGGTTCTGGATAGGTGTACTACCTGCACAAGTACCGAGTGGGCAACATGCGCGGCGTATGCACCCCCCTATTGGCGAAAAAGGTATCCTTAGTCCCAACTCCCGAGGGAGCCGAGATTCGTTATGCGGTTCTGCCCATTCACATTAATATGCTGATTTTCAGGTCGTCCCAACTTGATGTGGAAATAAACGCGGCGTAGGATCGTTTCACCCTTCGACTATTTTGATTACCTACAAGCACGAGTATTTCCTTCACTATCCCCAGTGGAGTCGCCACTGTGAGGGGGTCGAAAAAGCACGAGGCTAATGCATGACCTCGTCCCTCGTGGGTGTGACGATTCTTTTTATTCAATCAAGTGTAATTGGATTTCCTGTGAGTATACACCCAATTGACTAGTAATATAGGAGTCGCCATTCAGTTTTTAACAACAATGAGAAAAACTGACAAAACCCGGTTATCGTGACATAAAGGGAGTGCAATTATGTTTGACCACGACGACCGTAGGTTCCCTTGTGATCCCTGGTGTGGGGATCTCTCAACATACACCCGCAAGGTAAAGATTGAGGGTTCGGGGGACTGTAACTACCGAGAGGAGTACTTCGCTCATCGATAACTCCAGAGGCAGGATATCCTTACTAGCTCAGCATAAATAATTGAAGGGACATGCGTTAACTATTAAACTAATCTGAGTTGATTTTAGCAATATGCAACATATAATACTAGATCGATCGTGATTATCTGATTTAGATAGCATTAAGGGACCTAGCATGATAATCCAATTTCCCAAAAATATTATATTTGTTAGGCGTGATAGAACAATAGAATTTAGTTAGTTTAACAGTTCATAAAAAAGGCGAGGAAAGCAATTAAATCATCGAGAAGGGGCACATTACGACGCACCCTTGAGAGGTGCGTCACGGTTCTCAGAAAACTAACCACTTTGACTTTGCTATTTCTCCTTTTTATTTAACGAATCTCAAATTATGGGACAGGATACGTTCTGTTCGATTTCTGGATCGATTGCGACAGAACGCGTGAACAATTTCGCAACGTGAGGCTTAGGCTAAGGGTTGGAGTCAATACTCAGAATATGAATTGTGTGTTGTGTTCACGTCGAATTTGGGGCTGTATTTATAGGGGAGAGTTCGTGGAAAGATAGAATTGCAGAGTTCTAATCCACAAAGAATTAAAAAAAAAACACGTACCTAGGTATTTTCAGCGCTAAGGCCTGGGCGCCGAAGATTTCGGCGCCCAGAGCCAGGCGTTGAAAATAGGGTCAGGGCTTGTTTTCTTAGCCAGATTCGGATTCTTGAAATCCGTAGAGTTTGAGACTTAACCGAGTCTTTTAGGGCGTATCAATTTTATGACGGAATGCGTCTGGGCCCGTTACGAACTCTAGACTCGTTAGGATTTTAATTAATACGTAACTCCTATTTTCGAATCATATTAGGAATAGGATTCTCGCAGTTTTCTATCTCATTTAGGATTTATGTTGGAGTGCAACACTTAATTCTGACAGGTTTCTATCTTTTTATGACTTGCCACTTTTAAAAGCTACCTTTTACGGCAGTTACTATTTTTAGCGGGTTTCTATAAATAGAAGGTTTCGGGTGAAATGAAAAGGAGAATTGAGATTCGTTTATTTTATAGGAGATGCGTTGTCAAGTGGATATTTACGCTTTCATCATCGAACCTTTCCCTTTCGGGAATGGGGACAAAAGTAGGTGTCTACACCTATCAATGATTCGTTTCCTGACGATCGTCTATTCTCTTTGTCTACCCAATCCCCATGAAATGCAGACTTTGCAAATTACTGTGTTGGTGGCTCCCATCTTCCGGAATTGACATATCAACAACGTAAGAGGTTCTACCATGATGCTAAGCGGTATTTTTGGGATGATCCCCATTTGTATCGGAAGTGTGCCGATGGTATGTTTCGTAGGTGTGTGGCGGATTGGGATACCCGCGGTGTTCTTAAGCATTGCCACAGTTTACCTTCGAAGCTACATGCGGTATTCAAGCCCCCACAACAAGTTCCAACAACTTTTAGATCAAGCTCTCCTTGATCTATTTGGTCCAAATCCACCCCTTTTGTGGGAAGAGCAATGAGTCACCTCACAAACATCTCAAACAATTTGAGCACTATTGTGACACAATCAAGCACAATGGTGTCACATCGGATTACGTGAGGTTGACATTGTTTCGTTTCTCACTACATGGGCGAGCAAGTGATTGGCTTGACAAGGAGGTCAAGCCCAACTCACTTCGCAGTTGGAACGAGGTGACTAGTGCGTTCTTGGCCAAGTTTTACTCGCATGGGAAGACGGCGGAATATCGCCACAAAATCCAATCCTTTGAGCAAAGGCGAGACGAGTCACTCTTCGAAGCTTGGGATCGTTTTAAGGAGTACCAAAGGGAATGCCCTCACCATGGGATCCCTAAATGGTTGTTGCTTTAAACCTTCTACTTGGGGTTGAGTCCAAGTTCAAAGACAAGTCTAGATGCGGGCGCGGGAGGTCCCATCATGAACAAGACCCAAGATCAAATTGAGGAGATAATTGAGGACGTGGTCCAAAATTATCAAGCTTGGCATGTTGGTGCAAGGGACTATGATGGCAAGGGAAGGAGTGATGATGGGAAAGGATCGGTCTATGCTATGGAGCAAGCTCGGATCATTGAGAAGTTGAGCTGGCGATTGGAGAAACTTTAAAGAACACCAAGCCAACCGCTATCACCATCTACAACTCCACCTCCTTCGGCCACTCTTCTCACTAAGGGGAAGAGCAAGGTTAGTTCCTATGACACAATGCCTCCGGGCAATTCGTTTTGCGATAATTGTCAAGATTTATAGTCACTCCCCCAATGCATGCCCCTTGGTTCATAATGTGTCTTTTGTGGATTATGGCCCTTCATATGAAGGTGATTTTGATGTGGAATATGCTAATTCCTTAAATATGAGAGGTCTAGGAATGATAACCCTAACAATCAAAATTTTGCTAGGCAACCTAGAGGCCCCCCTATGTATGGTTCCCACCAAGGCTATGGCCAAGGAGGTGGGTATGATAGCCAAAACTGAGGTGGCTATAGAGCACAAGGCTATCAAAGCCAAGCACCCTATGATCAACCTCAAGGTTTTGGAAATCAAGGCCAATACAACTAAGGTAGTTACAATCCCAACCATCAAGGTGGTGGGGGTTATAACTACTCTTATGGGCAATTTAGGGGTGCCTCAAGTGGGGGTTATCCTTTGAACTCGGGAGGTCCTTATGGTGCATCTCAAATACCACCTCCCGGATTCAATTGACCGAGGACCTTTGGCAACCAATATCAATCAAACCTTAGTGGTTATGGCAATGCACCTCCACTACTCCCGCCTCTCAAGTCTAAACTTGAGACTCTCATGGAGTCGTTTGTGGGGGCGCAAGCCAAGAAGAATGTCGAGTTTGAGGATGGATTCAAGCAATCCAACACTCACTTGAAGATGATTGAGACCCAACTTGCTCAACTAGCTAGCACCATTAAAGAGCAACAAGTGCACACTAGTCTCCCACCTCAAGGTCAAGCGCCTAAACAAATGTATTCGGTTGTGACTCGGAGTGGGATGACTCTAGATGATGGTGCTAATCTAGTTGATGCACCTTGCTTTAGGGGTGAGGATCCTAAGGGGAATGAGTCTCCGGACTATGATATTGCGGAAGAGGAGTCCCATGTCGATGGTGTGATTGATGGTGTTAAGTCGACGGGGACTACTCTTCTTCCTCTCCCAATTCCACCTCCCCCCTATCCTCAAAGAATTTCTGGAAATAAACTTGATGATCAATTTCACAAGTTTTGGGAAACCATTAGCAAGCTTTATGTGTCATTGTCTTTCACCGAGGCACTCAAACAAATGCCTCACTATTCTAGATTCATGAGAGATATTCTTAGTGGCAAGAGAAGTTGTGAAGCAAAGGAGACCGTGCAACTCACGGAGAGTTGTAGCGCTCTAATTCAACACTCCTTTCCCCCAAAACTCAATGATCCCGGTAGTTTTTCTATCCCTTGTAGTATTCAAAAGCTCAAATTTGATAATGCTTTTTGTGATTTGGGGGTGAGTGTGAGCATCTTGCCATATAAGACCTGTGAGAAGCTCAAGCTAGGTGATCTCTCTCCTACCGCTATGTCATTGAAACTAGCCGGTCGATCGGTTATGTTGCCATTGGGTAGGATTGAGGATGTTCCCCTCGTTGTTGGCAAGCTTACTTTCCTTGTTGATTTCGTCGTCTTGGACATCGACGAGGATGCCCATACCCCAATTATCTTGAAGAGGCCATTCTTGGCTACAGCGGGTGCTCTCATCGATGTTCAAGGTGGCCTTATCACTTTGAAGGGCGGGAGACGCCAAGGCTAGTTTCAAGCTTGCAAATGATGAACATTGTTGCTCTAAGATGAAAAGTTGTATGAAAGTTGACACTCTTGCTTGTGTTGAGCACAATCATTCTTGTGCTATTGCTTCTAACAATCCTTGTGTTCTTAAGTGTGATTTTGAGATTGATAGGAAGGTGAAGAAGGACATGCACGAGACCTCCTTTGTGCTAGGCGATCCCTATGATGACGTCATCACCATTCCCGACACATTCGGGATGGATCTTGATGATGTAAGGTCACTCACTCCGGCATGTAATGGTGAGAGGTATATGAGCAAGAAGTCTAGGCAAGGCGACCCTACGCCTAGGAAGACTTGGTTTGGTCCCCACTCAATAAGTGGTGGTTTGGGTAAGTTGTTTGTGCCCAAGGAGGCCAAGAAAGGTTTATTGACTAGTGATGACCGAAGGTTGGTTGTGTTCGACTCCCCTTGAATTTTGGGGGGTCCGTCAAGCTAATGACGTTAAACGAGCGCTACTGGGAGCCAACCCGTGTATTCATTTCCTATCTTGTCCCCCCATGAGCTTTGGGGGGATTCGTCAAGCTAATGACGTTAAACGAGCGCTACCCAGGAGGCAACCCGGTTGTCTAACTCCTAGTTTTAGTTTTTATTTGATTTTATGCAGTATTTTCCATTAATTAGCTTAATTTTCGATTTAAAGGGGAAGCTTGTGAAAAATTTGCAAAATCATGTTTTGTGCGACCGAACACGATTCCTCGTTCGATCGCACAAAACTAGTTTATGAGGCAGAATGGCCAGTTTTTGGAAAATGATTGCACAGAACGACTTTTTCTGATTGGTCGCACAGACAGGCGGGGCTGCCTCTGAACTCTTTTATTCGAAAAATCGCGACTCCCCCGCCCATTTTTCTTCATTTGCTCGACACTCCTCTCATACTCTCCTCTCCATTGCTCTCTTCTCTCACTTACTATTACTACTCCTCATCAATCTCCCTTACTTCCCTTCACAAATTTCACTACCCATTCATCAAACACACTCAATCTCATTCATCCCAACCCCCAAAATCCCCAAAATTTCAGATTTTTGCAAAATCCCCAATTTCTAGGGTTTTTGTGAATTTGGTCATAATTGTGTGTGTGTGGAATTGGAACTCTAGAGGCTACTTGGGATTGATCCTAGACCACTTCCTTTGCTTGTGGTGATAATTTCTTTCCCTTAATTCTTATATTTCATTCCAATTTTTCCATGTTCATATTGTTTGAATTTTCTGAAATTTTTGATTTTTGGGTGTTTGTTGATGCATGTTTGTATTGTGATTAATCTTTAATTTTCTAGATGAGCTATGCATGTTTGATTCCTTTTTCCATTTAAGCTCTAGACTTTTTGAGATGATTTTGTGAGATTTTGGGCTACCTTGATTATACTAGCTTGTTTGTGGGAGTGTTGGTTGATTGATTGTGGTTGTTAGTTTAGAGTAATGTGGTTAGTTCATACTTGTTGAGAAGTTCGGTGCCCGCGCGAAAAATATGTAGCAAAAAAAACCATTCGTAAAAAAATTGTTGCAAGGGCGTATGAAAAGCACTCGATTCTTAAAGCGACTAAAAAATATATAAATAACTCTTTAAGTCGTTGTTAGGCCTCCTACGACGACAATGCTCGGCACCAAAACCGAACATGCCAATAACTATGAATGTCACAATGGGCAAGTGTTTCGAAAATCCAAAGAATGACTGAAAGAAAGAGCCAAAAAAGTGTACCAACAAAAGAAAGAGCGAAAAAACCAATAGAGAGAGTGAAAGTCTAGACTAAGTAATGCTTGAAACTTTGGGACCTAAACTTTAGCTTATCTTATGCATAGGACTGGTCCTACCACTTGGTGCCGATCGGGAAATCAAAGGTTAGTGCGTCTCGAAGATACATCGCCAACACCAGGTTTAGTGACTCCAAGCTCCGTCCGTCATCCCTCATTTCAAGGATCTCCGCTTCCCTAACCTCGATTCGCACCCTCAAACATGTCCATCGAAGAATTGCGAGACCAGATGGCCCAAATGACCCAACTCATGGGCCAACTGAAAATGGAAAACGAAGCCTTAGCGGCTGCACAAGCCAAAAATGACCTCGATAACGAGAAGAGGATTGAAATAAAGGTCCTACAGCAAACCATGGGGAGCAAGTACTTCTCCCTCGATCCTGCACCTTTTCCTGGCAATCTACCAGAAAAGTTTAGTTCATCTGACTTACCAAAGTTTGAAGCCACGGACAATCCCCGTGATCATCTATTGAGCTTTGTGAATGCCATGAACTTGAAAGGCGTGGACAAGTCCATGTATTTACCTGCCTTTCCTTTGTCCTTGGAACCTGTGCCGCTCAAATGGTACTACCACCATGACCCTAAGCTCTTCCCCACTTGGGAAGACTTTGTCAATGTCTTCATCAAGCAATACTCGTCGAACATGGATTTTCAAGTCACCATGCGCGAGCTGGAAGTTCTTTTCCAAAAGAAAAATGAAGGTTTCACAACCTACTTTGCTAAATGGAGGGACCAGGCGGCCCAACTAATCAATAGGCCTCCCGAAATAGAATTGGTCCAAAAATTCATTGACAACCTGGACCCGGCTTAAAGACAACACCTTAGGTACCTGGGACTTGACACTTTCAAAAGAGTTTATGATGTAGGAATAAAGATCGAGGACGACCTCGCAAAAACAATACAAAGTAAACCCGCATACAAAAGCAACACCTACAACAGGGGCAACACATCCCAAGCCCAAGAAGTCCATGCCGTATAGGAGACACCCGCCCGAAAAAGCCCTGGAAGATGGATCCGAGACCGAAAGTTTCCCCCACTCGGGTCGACTCTGGTACAAGCCTTTGAAAGACTAACCAACCAAGGAAAGTTGAGACCTATAGGCCCCACCCGTGACCCTCCTGTCAAGGGCAAATATTGGGTCGAAGGTACTTACTGCAAATTCCATCAAGGAAATGGGCATGACACTGAAAACTGCTGGAATCTAAAACATACGATCCAGGACATGATAGAGGATGAAGTGATACCGCTCCCTAACGTTGGCAAATCCAACAACAACAAAATCCCACTCGGCTCTTATCACGTCTCTCTCGACCATTCAGAAAATGAGAACTTCGACCCTACGGTGTATATTACACCTCAAGGTGCACCGCTCGTTGTGGTCCCTATGGATCGAATCGAGAGAGAAGTGTGCGGTGTGTGGGATGATGATGCTGAAGATATCTACCTGTCTCAAGTATCGGGCCAGGACCTCTTTACTGAAACTTGGCCCGGTATGCTCTCATTGACACCACCCCTCAGGAACCCGAAGTCGACAACCTCACCCGATCCGGAAGGATATATCAATCGGATATTCGCCCACCTCCTACGGACGATATCCCAGTCAGACAAACTCCTGAGAATGGACGTCACACCACCGTCGCGGAAGTCATTGAAAATCCTCTTTTGAAGCAACTAAAAAGAACCAAAGCCGAGATTACCATCTGGGATCTCATGTGTACTTCAAAGGAACATCGCGAAAAGCTTATTCGCTCACTTGACCTCATCTCGGTGCCTACAGATATCACACCTGACTGATTGGTTAACCACGTCACGAGCGATGCTGGAGAAAAGGCCATAGTTTTCACTGACAAAGACTTGCCCAAAGAGGGGGGTGCTCACAATAAAGCCCTCTATCTAGTGGATGGATGCAAAGGAAAAAACATTCCCTTAGCGCTCGTAGATAACGGTTCGGCGGTTAACGTTTGCCCATTGCGAACCGCCCATTGCTTGGGGCTAGGAAACGATGACTTCCAAACCTCCACACAAGGGGTACGAGCCTATGATAACTCTCGAAGGCCTGTGTTGGGAAAAATCAACCTTACCATACAAACCGGGCCTGTGGCACGCACCTCGGAGTTTCAAATAATCGACATCAAGCCCACTTTCAACCTCCTCCTGGGGTGACCTTGGCTCCATGACTTAGGAGGTGTGGCTTCTACCTTGCACCAAATGGTTAAACTTAACCATAACGGGGTAATACTGGAAATCCGCGCCCCTCCTCTCGACGTCAGTTGTACTATGGTTGGAACGGCCGGAACTGCAGACGACCTTTATGGGTTCCAAATGGATGAAGCAATCCAGTTCATCGAAGACTATGATCCAGCATTCCTAGACCCGCGCGCATCCCGAGTCGTCCCTAGAATGCTGTTAGCTCAAGGTTATTTCCCAGGAACCCCATTGGGCATAAGGAAGAAGGAATACACATTCCATCCTTTACCCACCAAATCTACTCCCTTTGGCTTAGGCTATGAACCAACGGAGGAAGATATTGCTGACTGCCTGTCTGGGCTACGCCTTCCCCCCTATCAAAGGACCCTTAACGGGTTGTTCGTACGGGA
Source organism: Spinacia oleracea (assembly GCF_020520425.1). Lineage (NCBI taxonomy): Eukaryota > Viridiplantae > Streptophyta > Magnoliopsida > Caryophyllales > Amaranthaceae > Spinacia > Spinacia oleracea. The sequence continues at coordinate 76,745,666 of NC_079491.1, read as the reverse complement.
AGGAGAAGAACACCCATGCTGTGATTTCCCTGAACCCTTCGTTCTGGATGGCTTGCTAAAACCCGGATTTGAAATTTTCCATGACTGCAACACCTTGGATGAGGCACCCCACCTCACAAAGACCAAAACAACTGAAATATTGGACAACCAGGCTCTATGGACATTATTTAACGAATCGAGGCCTATGGAGGACGAGACTGTGATGACTACCCTAGCTTTACAAGATGAAGGTTTCGATCCAACCCGGTTAATCTCTCCTGCATCAACACTAGAAGAGATCGAGAACGGATGGGTGAAGACATATCAGTGGGTCAACGCAAAAGAAATAGAATTCAAGATAAGTACCGGTGAAGGACCAAATTTTTACGAGACTAAACCCAAGGCTTGAGCCATATAGAGCACCATAGTAAAAAGCGCCTAGTAGTTCTTTAGATTGGTAGAAAAAATAAAGGCTTTAGATGGTCCTAAGACCCCTTAGAATATAGGTTAATTTTATTTCAGTGTGTTTTCCTTACTTTCCAAATTAATAAAGGCGTAATATTCCGCCTAAAAACTTTATATTAACACTAAATGAGCACCAAACGTACTTGCAAAGAGGCAGCCCACTCTAGGCCCAATAAACAAGGCCCACTCGGTCTCGAATCACGACATCGGAATTCATCAATCCCCAAAATAAGCCACACTATCATATTGCCACAACATGAGGGTCTAACCCATGCAACCCAAAGAAATCAAAAGGAAATCAAATTCAAACAATACAAATGTTGCTAAAAAAAAAAACTCATAAAAATAAACGCCGCCCCGGCATCAACACGCACCTCAGCCCACTCAAAATCCTATATAAAAATCTTCATATCTTCCACACACTAACCCCATTCTCAAAACCGTTTTGAGTCACGAATAGAAAAAATTAATCCGGACAAAAATGCGTCTCACGCTAACAGTCAAAAAAGCCTTCGAAATAGCCTCAAAATTGATCATTAATACAAGTAAAAAAAGTAAAGCACAAAAAAAAGAGAAAAGAAATAAATGCAAGAACATGTGAAACAAAGCGTCAAAAAAAAAGACCGCCCAGAAGTCATTTTCAGCGCCCAGGGCTGGGCGCTGAAATCTTTGACTCCCCATCCTGGGCGTTGAAACTCTCTGCCTGCCTAACTTTTTTCCAGAAAGTGCTCGTCATTTTATCCGCACATAACGGAAAAATAAAGAACACTTGGGCAAAAAAATAATACTATCCAGAATTTCATTTCTATACACGGCTTACGGCAAAAAACAGCGGACGAAAATAATGATAATACTTCACTCATTTGACCGATTAAATAATATGTTTCCACCTCAGGGCATATCTATTTAAATCCGGCATCCTAGAATTTATTCTAGCTAGAACTACGCGCGACCTGATTCTAACAAAGATACATAGGCAATCCTATTTATGGATTCGGTCCAATTAAATAGCAAAATATATATAAATTGTGCAAAAGTGTTACACATATATAAAATATATAAAAAAAAGGGGGAGAAGCGAAAACGAAAGTAAAAAATAAAATACGCCTTTATTAAAAAAAATGATAATAAAAAGGAAAACAAAAGTGCTAAGAAGGAAAAAAAAACACAGCTTAAACAAAGGGCACCTACACCCTAGCAAGGACTACACTATTCTAGTTCTTCTGGATCATCAAATAAATTCTTGTAGAGGGCAAGGTTCGCAGGATCCACCCCCACAGTCTTCTGCGCTGCCCCTATATCAATCTCCATAAGAACCGGCTTCTGGACACTAACTTCCAAAGATGACAAGACTTCAGAAACATTCTCAGTTATAGCCCGCTCAGCCTCAAGGGCACAGACAATGGTGGGAGAAGGATTATCAACATCAACTAGATTAGTCACTGTTTCTACAGGCGGTTGAGCCTTTCTAACCCATACATTGTTCCGGCCACGATATCCGCGAGAGTTTGCATTTCTTTTAGCAACGGCATACCCCTTCATGTTAGGCATCTTCTTAGTCCTAAAACTAGAACGAGGAGGAACTTCTTTTCGCTTTTGATCAGGACGAGCTTTCACAGTCTTAATACCATGGGTGCGAGGATTGGCAGAATCACGGCCCTCATATCTAACCCGAATACGAGGCAGAATCACGGCCATTTCGAGCCTCGGTCCTCACAGCTTTATCATCGGAACTCATCCACAACTTGTATTTTTCAGAAAGACCCACAAAGCCATTTGTAGCTACGGCCCAACGCGGGAGACCATCATAATAATTAGCCCATGCTTGAACCCGTGCTTGTGAAAAGGCCGCTACTTTAGGAGGTACCGTATCAGAAAAGGGGATAGTCTGTCTTAAGCCGTATTGACGCATGACTCGGTAAGGAAAGATATAAATGGGTCGGGATAGCCCCAACAAAGAAACATAAACCGATACATCAGAACCCCCCGTCATAGTAGTCAAACCCCACCACGGTACCACCCACTTAATAGAACATATACCATGAGTAAAAAAAGGAGGCCCACTCGGCCTCGTCCTGGCCTCGGTGCAAACACTTCTGGTTAACCAAGGCTATAGGGCGATAGTGTTTAGGATCGGCAGGAATTTCTAAGAGCTTAAGTCGTTCCATGAGCCAAATCTACAAAAAAACGGGTACGATCAGACCAAAAAATAATAAATAAACAAGCGAAGCCTGGGGCGCAGTTTCAACGCCCAGGACCAGGCGCCGAAAATTCTAACGCCCAACCCTGGGCGCTGAAACTCAGCTCCAGGCAGGACGAGTAAAAAAGAATGCAAAAAAAAACATGCGCAAGGAAAAGATCGATTACCTGCAGCAATAGGGGGCTCCCCTTAAAATATCCAGATTTGGCATCCTTCTTCAGCTCATCCGCACTCAGTAAAGTCTCGGCAACAACCAACGGCATAATAGAATAACAACTTTCCATCTGGCTAATCAAGGGGATCAACCTTATGTCACCGTACTCACCATTGTTATTCGACAGCAAATAATGATTCAACAAGCAAAATACAAGGGCTCGAATGTTCAATTTTTGTTCGGTCATATTTTTACTAGGTCTAAAGTGATGTTTTACAAGCTTTGCCAAATTAACCTCATCACCTACAACAATCTCAATAAGTATGTTAGCATCTAGTCCTAGGAAAGCCCCTATGGTTGTTTTACCCTCTTCAATGGTTCCAGGGGTGGCAGGACTAGCATTAGTAGGATAACCAAGGATCGCGGCAAATTCATCTGGCAAAGGACATATTTCGTTGCCCCGAAAGACAAAAACATGATGATCGGAATCCCAAAAGCTTAGGGATGCATGCAGAAAGTTATAATCAATATTAATTTGTTGTAAGCCTAAAAGTGTCTCTAAGTGGTATTCTTTCAACAAAGCCTTTTCTGTAGGAGTAAGGGCTCGTAGCCAACGCCTAACAGCTCGTTGGAGTGAGAAGGGAGGAATCGACATGACAAAAGCAAGGAGGAATTAAAGCTAAGCAACTACAAGAGAGAAGAAAATTGAGAGTGATAGAAAATAGGGACGTATCTAGCCCCTATATATAGCTGAAGACATCAAGTGACATCCTAATCCCATTCGGAAACGCGTTAAGAAATCTGAAAACCAAAATTCGCCAGGAGAGGACTTTCAGCGCCCACGGCTGGGCGCCGAAATAATTAACGCCCTGCCTTGGGCGCTGAATATGCAGCCCAAGGCCCAGATTTCACAAAACGCGGAACAGGAAAGGACGTAAAACCGTGTCGCTAGACACGAGGCCCTATTGCAATTAAAATCAAGCCCAAAAGCACCTTTAGCACCCAAATATTAAAAATGAATGTTAAAACTTGGTCAAAACTTAGACTCGTCTCAAGGAATATATGTGTACACTTTTCAAAACAAATATGAGCGAAATAAATATCAAGGTCATTCTTCGAAACACCAAAAAAATATTGTTAAGTCGTTGGTTTCTCAAAATAAAAAATATTTGTTTGTCAAAAGATTAAATCCAGGCCAAGCTAAACCGGATATTATTGGAAAATAAACTTTGTCGCCCAAAAATTGAAGTCGCACTCCACGACTTCGCCAAAATAGCACACCACTATAAAGGCCGCTCGCACATACGAGCGCGACCCCAAACATGATCAAAAGACGTTATAAAATACGTACCTCTCTTGGCGAAAAATGACCGACGAGCCCAATTGCTTGGGGGCTCGCGAAAAAATATATACTCCAACAAAGAGTGTGCGGAGTCAAAATCATATTCCCGGACTACGCTACACGCAGTCCCATGTTTGGATGTCTCAAAAAAAAATTAATAAAACCGGATTATGACCTCAAGACAAAGGTCGCCGTTGATACTTATACATAGTCCTCTAATCAAGGACCCAAGTAGTGGCAAAATTGAGCCGAAAAGACTTGCTCAAAACCATGAAAAGATGATGGCCACAAGACAATGGTCCGTCTAAGCACGTTGTCAACCCACATTCAAGTTACAACTAAATCCGAGTATCCCTCGAAAGAATTCGCTCTTACAAGAATGAATAAAAGAAATTCTCAAAAGAAATCACGATAGGGACTTGTCAATCTCAATCAGGCAAGACAGCGGCACGCGAATCCCAAATCAAAAAGACGAATTCGGGTTCGCTCACCTCCAGCGAGCGGGGCGTCCACCCTTAGCGGACAGGGCTCGCCCACCTTCAGCGGGCGGGGTCTGCGTCACTAGCCGCGCAGGTCCTCAGTTTTCCAAAAATAAAGTCTTCCAATTCAAAATAGGCTCGCCATCTTCAGCCGGCGGGGTCTACGTCACAAACCACGTAGGTCCTTATTTTCAAAAAGCACAAACAAATTTCAAAATAGATTCGTCCCCTTCTATCGGACGGGGTGCCCACCCTTAGCGGACAGGTTCGCCATCTTTAGCCGGCGGGGTCTACGTCACAAACCACGTAGGTCCTTATTTATGGAAACCTGCTAAAAATAGTAACTGCCGTAATGGGTAGTTGTTAAAAGTGGCAAGTCATAAAAGATAGAAACCTGTCAGAATTAGGTGTTGCACTCCAACCTAAATCCTAAATGAGATAGAAATTACAAGAAGAATCCTATTCCTAATATGATTCGAAAATAAGAGTTACGTATTAATTAAAATCCTAACGAGCCTAGAGTTCGTAACGGGCCTAGACGCATTCCGTCATAAAGTTAATACGCGCTAAAAGACTTGGATAAGTCTCAAACACTCCGGATTCTAAGAGTCCAAATCTGACAAAGAACTCGGCCCAAACATCATTTTCAACGCCCAGCCCTGGGCGCTGAAATTGCCTGGATCCTATTTTCAACGCCCACAGCTGGGCGCCGAAATCTTTGACGTCCAGCCCTGGGCGCTGAAATTACCTGGGACGTGTTCTTTCCTAATTCCTCGTGGATTAGAGTTCTACAATTCTATCTTTCCTTGAACTCTTTTCTATAAATAGGGTCCCAAGTTCGACGTGAAAACAACACACACAATTCATATTCTAAGTATTGACTCTAAACCCCTAAGCCTAAGCCTCACGCTGCGAAATTGATCATGCGTTCTGTCGCAATCGATCCAAAAATCGAACAGAACGTATCCTGTCCCGTAATTTGAGGTTCGTTAAATAAAAGGAGAAATAGCAAAGTCAAAGTGGTTAGTTTTCTGAGAACAGTGACGCACCTCTCAAGGGTGCGTCGTAATGTGTCCCTTTTCCATGGTTTAATTGCTTTCCTCGCCCTTTTTATAAACTGTTAAACTAATCAAATCTGATTGTTCTATCACGCCAAATAAAAATAATATGTTGGGAAATTGGATTATCATGCTAGGTCCCTTAATACAATCAAAATCAGATAATCGCGCTCGATCTAGTATTATATGTTGCATATTGTTAAAATCAACTCAGATTAGTTTAATAGTTAACACATGTCCCTTCAATTATTTATGCTGAGCTAGTAAGGATATCCTGCCTCTGGAGTTATCGAAGAGCGAGTACTCCTCTCGGTAGTTACAGTCCCCCGAACCCTCAATCTCTACCTTGCGAGTGTATGTTGAGAGATCCCCACACCAGGGATCACAAGGGAACCTACGGCCGTCGTGGTCAAACATAATTGCACTCCCTTTATGTCACGATAACCGGGTTTTGTCAGCTTTTCTCATTGTCGTTAAAAACTGAATGGCGACTCCTATATTACTAGTCAATTGGGTGTAAACTCACAGGAAATCCAATTACACTTGATTTGACAAAAAAGAAGCGTCACACCCACGAGGGACGAGGTCACGCATTAGCCTCGCGCTTTTTCGACCCCCTCACAGCTCACAATGCCAAATATTGAGGCGATCAACTTTGAGATCAAGCCCGCTCTAATCTCCATGGTATATAAAATCAATACAGTGGTCATTCATCTAAGGAACCCACTAACCATCTGCAAAGGTTGAACCAATTGTGTGGTACTATCAAGCATCAAGGGGTCACTCAAGACCAATTGAAGGTTATGTTGTTTGGATTTAGCCTTCATGATAAGGCTCAAACATGGTTGAATGATGTCAAGGAGACAGAGTGGAGTGCTATTTCACAGGTCTTTCTAGAAGAATTCTTTCCACTCACCAAGACTGCTGAAATAAGGCACAAGTTGACTACATTCACGCAAGAACTTGGAGATTCACCTAGAGAAGCCTGGGATAGATTCAAGGCATTGCAGCGATCTTGTCCGCATCACAACATTGAAAAATGGTTCTTGATTCAAATTTTCTACCATGGTTTGCAAGATGATATGAAGAACACAGTTGATTCAGTTGACAAAGAAGTGGATGCAGGTTATGTTTTTCTTGCCAATTTAGCTGCCCATCATTACAGCACAACCAAAACCACATCTAAAAAGGGCAAGATGGATGTCGATGCCTATGCTCTATTGTCCTCACAAGTGGAAGCCTTGAACCCGAAGATCGATTCTTTGAAGGCTCCTCAGTCTAGTACTCCCCCAATGAGTATCAATGCTATGTCTTGTCTAGCTCCAGTGACAACTTCTTACTGCGATGTATGTGGCATCCAAGGTCACTTTGGTCATGAGTGCTCTTATAGTTCGCAGGATACTACGCAAATGGAGCAAGTGAATGCTTTTCAACAGAGACAACCCAATGACCCATATTCCAACTCATATAATCCGGGTTGGAGGAATCATCCAAATTTCTCATATCGGAGCAACAATGTTCAGAATCCTCAACCCCAGCAACAATGGTCACGACCATAATTCCATCCACCTCAACCACATGTTGCTAGGCCTCCGTTTCAACAACGAACCTCACATAATGCTCCTCCGGGGTTTAATAGGCCCCCGCATCATGGATATCAACAACCCCCTCAGACTAGTGCTACTCCAGAGCATAAAATGCATGGGTGATCTATATAAGCTCATTGGAAATACGCAGAAGACCGCAGAGATAACTCAAAAGAACCATGATGAGAGCATCAAAGAGTTGAAGACTCATAATAGAATGTTGGAGAATTAAGTTGTTCAACTTGCTGACGCTCTATCTTACAGGAAACCGGGTACACTACCAAGGAAACCTACTCCGCCCCAGAATAGAGAAAGTGCCAATGCTATCACTCTTAGAAGTGGCACTAAATGACCCCCGATGCCCACTGATGATGCAACTCTTGCTAAGGACAACACAGATGGACTAGAGAAAGAAATTGATGTGGAGCCTTAAGTCCCGGAAGTTGATAATGCTAATAATGTTGGCGCAAATAAGGGGAAGGAGAAGATTTTTGATTCTCTACCTATTGTGCCTAAGTTGCCTTTCCCTCACTGGATGCAGAAAACTAAGGTCGATCAAAAACTTGGTAACTTCTTGGTAATGGTCAAGAATGTTGAGGTAACGGTCCCTTTTACTGATTTAATATCTCAAGTTCCTGTTTATGCAAAATTTTCGAAAGAGATGATTACTAAGAAAATGGATTATGGTGGTGTGGAGAGAGTCGCTCTAACTGAAGAGTGCAATTCCATATTGCAAAATGAATCTCCACCGAAACTTAAGGATCCGGGTAGTTTTTCCATCCCTTGTCATGTAGGTGCATTGTTCATTGATAAGGCATTATGTGATTTAGGTGCAAGTGTGTCTATCATGCCCCTTTATGTCTGTAATAGGTTAAATATGGGAAAGCTAAAATGCAACCAAATCACTTTGCAAATGGCAGATCGCTCTATAAAATATCCTTTAGGTATTTTAGAGGATGTTCCTGTCCGGGTGGGGAAATTCTACATTCCTATTGATTTTGTGGTGCTAGATATGGAGGAAGATAGTCAAATCCCCATAATTTTGGATAGGCCATTTTTATGTACTGCAAGTGCTGTTATTGATGTCAAGTCTGGGTCTCTTACTTTGAGTGTCGGTGATGATACTTCTACTTTTAATCTAACCAATGATGTGAAGTCTCCTATGCTTGAGAATACTTGTTGCAGGATTGATATTGTAGAAGAGATTTCTCTAGACAACATCCCTATAATGTTGTATGATGATCCATTGTTGGCGACTCTTACCTTGGAGGCCCAAAAAGGAGAAGGAGATAGTGAGATTGAGTCCTTGATCTCGGATTTAGATGGAATTGAAGTTGAGAAGGTCGATGGTTTTGAGGTATTAGAAACTGTTTACTCTATTTTTAAGCCACGGATAACGAAGGTAGAACAAAAACCATTACCATCTCATCTTAAATATGCATTTCTTGATGATAATGAGGATTTTCCTATGATCGTTAATGTTGCACTCGACGATAGCCAGCTTTTGAAGCTTATGACCGTGCTCCATATGCACAAAAAGGAAATCGAGTATAGAATTGACGATCTCAAGGGCATTAGTCCTGACTTTTGTATGCATAGAATTAATTTGGAAGCAGATCATCGTCCTCGCATCCAGCCACAACGTCGTTTGAGTCTTAATATACAAGATGTGGTGAGAAAAGAGGTAGTGAAACTACTTGATGCGGCCATCATCTATGCCATTTCAAATTCTAAGTGGGTGAGGCCGGTGCAAGTCGTTCCCAAGAAGGGGGGACAACGGTTGTTAAGAGTGATAAGGATGAGCTTATACCCACTCGTGTTGTCACAGGTTAGCGTATGCATGTGTATAGATTACCGCATGTTAAATACGACCACCTTGAAATATCAGTTTCCCTTACCCTTTATTGATCAAATGCTATAAAGAAACACAACGTTTTCTGTTATTTGGATGGATACTCAGATTTCTTTTAGATTCCCATTCACCCAAACGACCAGGAGAAGACGGCGTTCACTTGTCCTTATGGAACTTATTCATAGCGCAGAATTCCGTTTGGTTTGTGCAACGCCCCTGCTACATTTCAAAGGTGTATGATGGCCATATTTTCTTGAAGGAAATAATACCCTTGGTCCAAGTATGCATTTAATATTAAGTCTAATAAATGCGGTTCAGTATTAATTGACAAGTTAATAATTCAGTGAGATCAAGTGAGCTGAATGCCTAGCTAGAGGCCGCTTCAGTTCAAGTGGAATTAATGATATTAATCCACAACTTACTCTTTACTGAACCCGTAGGGTCACACAAATAGTACGTAAACGGATCAAGTATTTAATGGCATTAAATACTCCATCTATGGATATTCGGAATCGACGGATCTTGGTTTCAGTGGGAGCTGAGATCGTCATAAGCAAGAAATGAATACTCCGGAAACGATGATATTGCCGGAAACGGAAATATGGATCGTATCGGAAATATGAATATTATCCAAGTCGTAGATGTTGCCGGAAATGGAAACATGGTACGTATCGGAAAATATTATTGGAAATAGAAATATTGCCGGAAACGGAAATATTGTCAGAATCGGAAATATTATCGGAATCGGAAAATAATTCCGGAAACGGAAATATTAAATATTTGTTCGAAACGGAAATTAATTCCGGAATCGGAAATATTAAATATTGGTCGTATCGGAAATGAATTCCGGAACCGGGAATTTAATCGGAAGCGCATCGTACGAATTAGCATCGGATGAGGCTTGCCAGACGAAGGCCCAGCACGAAGCCAGGCCCGCGCTCAGTAAGCCAAGCGCCCAACACGAAGGCCACAGCCTCGCCAGGTCCAGCGCAAGGCCAGGCCCAGCAAGGCCGTAGGCGCTCGCGCTGGAGCGAATGCTCGTGGGCTTCGAGGCAGCGCCCACTCGTGTGGGCCGCAAGGCCTGCGCGGGTGCGTGCGTTCCTCATAGTCGTGCAACACTCGTGTTCGTAACGAATCCTAATCCTATTGGAATTCGTGCATTGATTAAATCCTAATCCTAATCCTAATCCTAAGAGATTAAATTTATTATTTAGAGTTCTAATAGTATTCTAATTAATAAATCCATATCCTAGTAGGATTATAATTCCTTTCCATAAACTCTATAAATATAGGGCTAGGGTTACATATTTAACAGACGATTCTGTACCGCCCCTCTGACTCTCTCTCTAAAAAAAAAGCCTTATTGAAGTATTCAAGGTAAGATTTTTCAGCAAAAATCAGCCAAACACTTGCACCCAAATAGCCGAAAATCTAAGGAACCTTAAGGGCGATTCTAGTTGGTCAAGCTTAAGGAGGATCCGGACGTGCTGTGGACTATATACGGAGGGACGACACTTGGAGTCCTAAAGACTTGTTTATGTTCGGTTCGGGCGCAGCTAGGGAGGGAACGCTACAAAGTGTATGCATCTGAATTATGCTAAATGATTATGTGTTAATAATATGTTTCCTGGCTTTATGGTTTTTCCGCATGATTTATGTTTATTCATATGTATCATAACCTAACAGTGGTATCACGAGCCTCTTATTATTTTCATAATCAAAATTGCATGAACATGGTTAAATTTTACAAATTTGCAAACAATTAAAGGGGTGATTAATTTTCGTAATTAATTGCAACTTGCGTTTATTTAATTATATGTACGCAGTTTTTCGACAGTTTCTTCGTTACTCATCCAAATCGAGTGATTTTTGTGTCAATTCCGCATGTAAAAGGCATTCTAAAATTTTGACAACAATAGTGTTTTTCGGCCGAATCGAGAGTTCTCAAATTCGAATCCTAACTATGACTTTTCGGAGGTTTTAGTTTTTCGAACGCAAAAGTTTGTAAATTTAAGATGTTAAATTGAATATTTGCGATTCTTGTTGATAAATCTTGAGTTTTTTATTGACCTACAGTATATGTTTAACAATTATGAATGCCTAGACTTGTTAATTATACAACCTAATTTGTAATTATGATTAATTTGTTGAAATTCGAATAATTTAGAATTGATTTGATTTTCATGATTAATTAATAATTTAATTAGGTACCAATGATTAAAATCCACCATAAAAATTGTTAATTTATGTTAAATTTTAAATTTTTATGACCTAGATTTGATTCCATGTTAATCGGAAATTAATTGATTAATAAATTTTCGATTTTTCGCCCTAAAATTATGAAATTAATATGATTTATTAATTTGTCATTAATTTTAAATTAAATTTTATTAATTTTTATGCAATTCGCTCATAAAACTTGCACGCACAAAGCAATGGACGCTACGTGTTACCCTTAAGGGGTGTGGTATAGTGCGGGCATGCGACGACGAGCAAGGGAGCTCGTCGCCCATGCGGTACGGTGCAACGAGCAAGAGCCATGGCACACGAGCACAAGGCAGCACGCTCCCCTGTGTCGAGTGCTGTGCGCATATGCGCGAGTGGGCAAGGGCGAAGGGCCAAGGCGCAAGCCATCGGGCAGACGCGTGTGGGCAGCAAGCGTGCAGCGCCACAGCGCGCGCTGCCACGCCCAGCAAGCAAGCAGACGCGAGGCAAGCAGGCGCGATGAGCGAGCGGGCGCGCGCAGCGTGGCCTGCACTACTGTGTTGCGTGTGGCCTGCTTGCGTATTGCTATACGAACAGTCGAGGGGCGCTAAGCCTCGTGCACTCGATGGGGTTTGGGCGCAAGCCCAAGTGCCTCGTCGTGTTACGATTGAGTCGTTCTTAAATTTAATATTGAATTTTCAGTTCGGAAACGTTTTAATTAATTTTAAAATTAATAATTTAAATTGTTTTCTCGGGTTTTAATTTTGAATATATTAATTATTTTAAATTCTATTTATACTAATTATTTTACTAAAATTAAACCTTGAATTAATTTAAATTCATTTAATTCAACTAAAAATAAATTAAATAAAATGGATTCAATTATAAATTTATATGAGCTTTAAATTTTAATTAAATTCGTATGTTTCCAGTTAGACTAGAAATACATTTTTATGTTTAAAATTAGTAAAGCATATGAATTTATTGGTTTAAGTGGGAGCAATTTTAGTCATAAACTCTTGATTAGGTCTACAAATCCTTTAAGGTTAAACAACTTGATTAGAATTAATAAGGACTGAATAATTGGAAGATTATTGGTGCCCTTGATTAATTGCTGCAAATATTTATGTGATGCATAACGTGTTTTACTAACCAGCTATGTGGGCCATTCATGATAATGAATGGGTGAATGGTATATATTGTATATGTACTGTTTTGCAGGTTATTGGAAAGTGACTAGTATGGCCCAAGTAGGATAGAAAATATGGTCTGTGTACCATTAATTTGAATGTAATATTGGTCTAAAGTACCAAATTTTATTGCTTTTAAATATGGTCTGCGTACCATCAAATAGTTGTAATTAGTTTAATTATAGCTTGATTATGTTGCATGATTAAGGATTTTAGTTCACTTAAAATCTAACCAACATAGTAAGAGCCTTAAGTTCCAAACTTAAAAAATTGAGGTAAAAGGTGCCATGCCAAAATAACACTTCCTTGGATATCCTTTTTTCATCGATCTTAGTAATAGTTTTCCGCCATAACGAGGTGTTACTTATCGATAATAAAGGGGTAAGGTACACAACTAATTGTGAGTACATGTTAGTTTTGGTGAAACTCAGCGGTATAAGTAAGGAGTCCTTTTATGTCTTGGCAAAATCGATAGGTTTACCTAATAAGTTCTTAGACGTACCTATCAACCAAGAGTAGTTTCTAGACTATTAGCAAAAGGCTTTTGCTTACCTAAAAGATTTTAGAATTGAGTCTAAATACATAATGTGCTTATTTCTTCAATGGTTTTTAGGATCTTGGAATCATTTTATTCACACCTGCCGGAACACATAACTTGAATAAAATGCTTAATGAACATTAAATTATGCATGTGTGCTAGAATTTAAGTTTATTAAGAGAAACTGTAAATGATTATTTATTTGTTTATTCTTTTCAATTGTAGTTTTACTATGGCAAACAATAATCAAAACATCATCATAGGTTCTGAGCTTATGGTCAAGCTGAACCTAACAAATTTTCTTGAATGGGAAGCTAAGCTAGTTGAAATAGTCAGACTCAATGGACTTGAGTATGTACTATTACATCCCATGCCAAGCTACTATGCCAGAGACATGACCCCTGAAAGATTTTCCGCCTGGGATGCGGATCTCAAAAAGGTTATGAGTCTCATGCTGAACAATATCCCTGATGAATGGGCTAGAAGGTTTGTAGCTTATGAACCTTTCACGCTCATCAAGAATCTCAGGGATATCTGTCGTGGAAGCACGGAGAACAGGGACCTGAACGTCCATGAGTTGATTGAATCAATATCTGGTCTAAAGGTTAGTTCTCCAAACAGGTGTTATAGGATGGAGGTCCAAGAAACACATGTTCAGCTCCTTCGCACTAAACAAAGGGTAGGCGTCCCACTAAGGTTTCATGTGGATCTTATGCTTTCATATTTTGATCGCCTAAGTCTGCTAGAAACACCAATAAGCGAAAGGATGGCAGTCTCTATCTTGCTCAATTCACTGCACAGTGGGTTTGGTCGCTTCAAGCAACTATACCTAAGTGAACCAAGAGAAGAAACAGTTGCAGAATTTGTTCACCTTGTCAGAAAGGCTGAGATAATACTGGACTGTGAAGCCAAAGATTTACTCAAGGCTAAAGGGAGACCGTTCAAGAAAAGTGGAAAGTCCAAGGGCAGTGCTAAATCAAAGCAGGACAAGTCCACATCAAGCTGTCTTTATTGTGATGGAATAGGCCATTACAAAAGAGAATGTCCAAAGCTAAAGGAAGATCAGAAGAACGGAACAGTCAATCCATCTTCAGGTATTTTCGTTATAGACTGTACACTTGTTAATTCAACTTCTTTGGTATTAGATGCAGGTTGTGGCTCACACTTATCTTCCAATTCACAGGGACTAAGAAGAAGTACAAAGTTAAGCAAGGGTGAAGTCGACCTACGAGTGGGAAATGGAGCACGGATTGCTGCATTAGCTGTAGGAACTTATTATTTGTCGTTGCCCTCTGGGCTAGTTTTGGAACTAGAAGAGTGTTTCCATGTTCCAAGTCCTACTAAAAACATCATTTCTGTTTCTTGTTTAGATGCTAAGGGATTTTCCTTTTTAATAAAAGACAATAGTTGTTCGTTTTATTTTAAAGAGATGTTTATGGATCTGCTAGATTAGTCAATGGACTTTATTTATTAGATCACGACAAACAAGTTTATAACATAAATACCAAAAAGGCCAAAAAGGATGATTCAGATCTCACTTATCTATGGCATTGTCGATTAGGCCATCTTAACTTAAAACGCATTGAAAGACTTCAAAAGGAAGGAATTCTAGAACCATTTGACTTAGAGGAATATGGTAAGTGCGAATCATGTTTACTTGGCAAAATGACAAAGCAACCTTTCTCTAAAATTGGAGAAAGAGCAACTGAAATATTGGGTTTAATCCATACAGATGTATGTGGACCAATGAGAACAAATGCTAGGGGTGGTTTCAGCTACTTTATCACTTTCACTGATGACTTCAGTAGATATGGTTATGTCTACCTGATGAAGCATAAGTCTGAATCCTTTGACAAATTCAAGGAATTTCAAAGTGAAGTAGAGAATCAATTAGGCAAGAATATTAAAGCACTGCGGTCTGATAGAGGCGGTGAATATCTGAGCTATGAATTTGATGACCATCTGAAAGAATGTGGAATGCTTTCAGAATTGACTCCTCCTGGAACACCACAATGGAACGGTGTGTCGGAACGGAGGAACAGAACCTTGCCAGACATGGTTAGATCAATGATGGGTCACGCCGAACTTCCAATAGAATTTTGGGGACATGCACTAAATACAGCCGCACTCACTATAAATAGAGCTCCGTCTAAAGCTGTTATGGTTATGGTTTGGAAAGCCTCCAAGAGTGACTTTTCTTAAGATTTGGGGATGTGAAGTATACGTCAAACGATTAATTTCAGACAAACTTCATCCAAAATCTGACAAATGTATCCTTGTGGGCTACCCAAAGGAAACAAAGGGGTATTACTTCTACAATACATCTAAGAACAAGGTGTTTGTTGCTCGAGATGGTATGTTTTTGGAAAAGGATCACATTTCCAAAATGACAAGTGGGAGAAAAGTAGACCTCGAAGAAATTCGAGTCGAACAACAAACTCTAGAGAATGCTCAAGATGACATTCAGGATGAAACTCAGAGATCTTTAGAAGTTTCTGATGAGAATCATGGCCAATCTAGAGATGTAACCCCGCGTAGATCGTAGAGATATAGATCTCAACCGGAAAGGTACTTAGGTATTTTGACGAACGAGAGCTATGATGTTCTATTACTTGAAAGTGATGAACCTGCGACTTACAAACAAGCTATGACGAGCCCTAGCTCCAAGCAATGGCATGAAGCCATGCAATCTGAATTAGACTCCATGTCTGAAAACCAAGTATGGGATTTGGTCGATTTTCCAGATGGCTACCAAGCCATTGGAAGCAAATGGGTTTTCAAACTGAAAAAGGACAAGGATGGGAAACTTGAAGTTTTCAAAGCTAGATTGGTTGCAAAAGGTTACAGGCAAGTCCACGGTGTGGGTTACGATGAAACCTTTTCACCAGTTGCAATGCTAAAGTCTATTCGGATAATGTTAGCAATCGCTGCATATTACGATTACGAAATATGGCAGATGGATGTCAAAACCGCTTTCTTAAACGGCGTTCTAACAGAAACTGTGTTTATGACACAGCCTGAAGGTTTTGAGGATCCAAAGAATGCTAAAAAGGTATGCAAGCTAAAGAAATCAATTTACGGATTGAAGCAAGCATCCAGGAGCTGGAATATACGTTTTGATGAAGCAGTCAGTGACTTTGGTTTCATCAAGAACGCAGACGAATCTTTGGTTTCAAGATGCCGGACTCCAAGTGAGGCTACCTACCCATGTCTCATGGAATGACTCTAAGCAAGACTCAGTGCCCAAAAACACTTGATGAGCGTAGACGAATGAATGGGATTCCGTATGCATCATTGATTGGTTCAATAATGTATGCTATGATATTTACACGCTCGGATGTTGCGTACGCACTCAGTGCTACGAGCAGATACCAGTCAGACCCAGGAGAGGCACATTGGACTGCTGCCAAGAATATTCTGAAGTACCTGAAAAGGCACAAAGATGACTTCCTGGTCTATGGTGGAGATGATTAATTAATTGTTAAAGGCTATACGGACGCAAGTTTCCAAACTGAAAAAGATGATTTCAGATCACAGTCTGGGTTTGTCTTCTGCCTCAACGGAGGTGCAGTAAGCTGGAAAAGTGCTAAGCAAAGCACCATTGCGGATTCTACAACTGAAGCGGAGTACATTGCTGCACATGAAGCAGCAAAGGAAGCTATATGGCTAAGGAAGTTCATGAACTTGGTGTAGTCCCTTCCATCAAAGGACCAATAGCCCTGTATTGTGATAATAATAGAGCTATTGCACAGGCAAAGGAGCCTAGACACCAACAAAGAGTCAAGCATGTACTTCGTAGATTTCACCTTCTACGAAAGTTCGTTGAAAGAAAAGAAGTCGAGATAAGCAAGATTGGAACTGATGAAAACATATCAGATCCATTGACTAAACCTCTGCCGTAGGCGAAGCACAACTCGCACACTGCAGCTACGGGAATCAAGCATATTGGAGAATGGCTTTGATGTCCTTATTTGATGTTTTAAAGTTTTAGAGTTTAATACTTTGTAAAACATTATTGGTTAATCATTCACAATAAATGAAAAGAATTCATTTTTCCATTTAATTTGTGGTTTATTAAATGATGAGTCCCTTTAATTTGACGAAATATTCAAGATAGACTGTCAGGACCAGTCCTGTGACTAAGAAATGTCTATCAAGTGAACTTGAATGTCAAAAGTTGAAAATGGTCCCTGGTCGGAGTTTTCTATAAAATTGGACGCATAGAAAACGTTAGACGACTAGAATGCAAGATGACTAGTAGTTCTGTTTCTTGAACTATGTGGACATGGCAATGTCATAATCATTTGCATAGATACTTACTTTGGGAAGACTAGTATCAGACAGACCTATGAAACTTTACTGTAAGAGATGAAAATCTGTCATAAGTAAATTTC
Organism: Spinacia oleracea; assembly: GCF_020520425.1. Classification (NCBI taxonomy): domain Eukaryota; kingdom Viridiplantae; phylum Streptophyta; class Magnoliopsida; order Caryophyllales; family Amaranthaceae; genus Spinacia; species Spinacia oleracea. The sequence continues at coordinate 76,728,224 of NC_079491.1, read as the reverse complement.
ATTCAAATTATTAGACACTAAATCCTCAATACCTGAGTGATTTGAGATTACTTGTTTGAGAATTGGTTACTTTGACGTTGACCAACCGTTGCACCGTAAAAGGAGGCTATAAAGGCAACGCTCAGGTAATCACCTATCAAACGAAGTCTAATCTCAAGATCGCAAGATTGGGATTGTCCTCCCATAAATCGGGATGAGATGCGTAAAAGTTGTACAAGGCCACTCGGAGAGCTAGAAACTGTAAAATGCATGGTCGTGCTCGGATTAATCATAGGCTATGATTATCTGTTTATTTGATCAGTTGAACTCTGAAACCGAGAAACACCTCTGGACATAATAAGGATGACAACTCTTACCTTATGTTCAAGAGCAAGCATCGAGCGACAAAGGAATTAGGAAATGCACACTTGTCCCTAAGGACAAGTGGGAGACTGAAGGAAATAATGCCCTTGGTCCAAGTATGCATTTAATATTAAGTCTAATAAATGTGGTTCAGTATTAATTGACAAGTTAATAATTCAGTGAGATCAAGTGAGCTGAATGCCTAGCTAGAGGCCGCTTCAGTTCAAGTGGAATTAATGATATTAATCCACAACTTACTCTTTACTGAACCCGTAGGGTCACACAAATAGTACGTAAACGGATCAAGTATTTAATGGCATTAAATACTCCATCTATGGATATTCGGAATCGACGGATCTTGGTTTCAGTGGGAGCTGAGATCGTTATAAGCAAGAAATGAATACTCCGGAAACAATGATATTGCCGGAAACGGAAATATGGATCGTATCGGAAATATGAATATTATCCAATTCGTAGATGTTGCCGGAAACGGAAACATGGTACGTATCGGAAAATATTATTGGAAATGGAAATATTGCCGGAATCGGAAATATCGCCGGAAACGGAAATATTGTAAGAATCGGAAATATTATCGGAATCGGAAAATAATTCCGGAAACGGAAATATTAAATATTTGTTCGAAACGGAAATTAATTCCGGAATCGGAAATATTAAATATTTGTCGTATCGGAAATGAATTCCGGAACCTGGAATTTAATCGGAAGCGCATCGTACGAATTAGCATCGGACGAGGCTTGCCAGACGAAGGCCCAGCGCAAGGCCAGGCCCAGCAAGGCCGTAGGCGCGCGCGCTGGAGCGAATGCTCGTGGGCTGCGAGGCAGCGCCCACTCGTGTGGGCCGCAAGGCCTGCGCGGGTGCGTGCGTTCATCGTAGTCGTGCAACACTCGTGTTCGTAACGAATCCTAATCCTATTGGAATTCGTGCATTGATTAAATCCTAATCCTAATCCTAAGAGATTAAATTTATTATTTAGAGTTCTAATAGGATTCTAATTAATAAATCCATATCCTAGTAGGATTATAATTCCTTTCCATAAACTCTATAAATATAGGCCTAGGGTCACATATTTAACAGACGGTTATTGAAGTATTCAAGGTAAGATTTTTAAGCAAAAATCAGCCAAACAGTTGCACCCAAATAGCCGAAAATCTAAGGAACCTTAAGGGCGATTCTAGTTGGTCAAGCTTAAGAAGGATCCGGACGTGCTGTGGACTATCTACGGAGGGACGACACTTGGAGTCCTAAAGACTTGTTTTTGTTCGGTTTGGGCGCAGCTAGGGAGGGCACGCTACAAAGTGTATGCATCTGAATTATGCTAAATGATTATGTGTTAACTCTATTATGTGTTAATAATAGAGTTAGAACATCTCCAAGGGAACCAGTTAGAACGTCCAATGTGTTTCAGATTCTTGATATTAGATTGAATGGAGATGCAGGTGTGTGTGATGATGGCAACATTGGTGAGGACCATAGAGTTACTACTCCTGGAAGGGGGGACCCTTCCCACCCTCGTGGATAGAATAGCTGCTTGGAATGTCAGAGGTCTTAACTCAATTCAGAAGCAGAATGAAGTTAAACACTTCATTCAGAAATATGAAGTAGGATTGGTGGGGCTTCTGGAGCATAAGGTGAAGCTGCCTAACCTGGGTAAGCTTTATCAGAAAGTTTTTACAAAGTGGTGTTTTACTAGTAATGCTAGTTATCATCCTGGTGGTAGAATAGTTGTGGCTTGGAAGGCTAGTAGCTTTAATGTCAATATAGTTGCTGCATCTAGTCAGTTTTTGCATTGTCATATTACTCCTGCTAGTGGTATGCCTGCTTTTTTCTGTACTTTTATATATGCACATAATGATGCTGGGTTGAGACAGGATCTATGGAGAGATTTAAATCTAATCCATACTGCTGCCCCTTGGATTTTATCTGGAGATTTTAATTGTGTTATGGCCCCTGAGGAAAGGATAGTGCTCCTGTTAAACAATGTGATATAGTGGAAATGTGTGGGTGTATGCATAATTGTGGTATGGAGGATTTGAAGAGTGTAGGGAATTTGTTTACTTGGAATAATAAACAACAAGGGAGTAAGAGAGCCTTTTCAAAAATTGATAGAATGTTATCAAATCAAGCATGGTTAGATGCTTATCCTGATGCAGAAGTTTGTTACCTACCTGAGGGTCAGTTTGATCATTCCCCAGGGTTACTTACTGTTTATCCTAGAGTAAATGGAGGAAAAAAACCTTTTAAATACTTTACTATGTGGAAATCATCTCCAGTTTTTGCTGATACTATTAAGACAGCCTGGAACACTCAGATTGGGGGGAGTAAAATGTTTATAGTTGTCAGCAAGTTGAAAAAAGTGAAGATTGCTCTCAAGGAATTGAACAAGAGTGGTTTTACTGATGTGCATGCTTCTGACTTGAGAGCTCACAATGAGCTCATTGCAGCTCAAGAAGCTATGCATAAAGATCCCACTAATATGGAGCTAGCTGATGCTGAGTTGAGAGCTATTCAGGAGTACAAAGAGAAGCATAAGATTTATTTAGAGTTTTTGAGCCAAAAAGCTAAAGTAGCATGGCTAAAAGATGGAGATGAAAATACTGCTTTGTTTCATCAGAGTATCAGAAGCAGAAATTTGAAGAATCAAATTTACAGTATCCATGATATGGGTGGTGTATGGAAAGATAATCCTACTGAGGTTGCTGATGCCTTTCTAGATTATTACAAGCAGCTGTTGGGGAGTAAACATGAGAATAGAACCCCTGTATTGAAGGAGGTGGTGCAGTTAGGCCCTGTGTGTCAAGCTCATCACAAAGCAATTTTATAGAGATTCTTGGCATATTGTTGGTGATGAAGTGGTTGCTGCTGTTCTTGATATGCTGCAGCATGGCAAAATTTTGAAAGAGTTGAATCATATAGTGATTACCTTGATTCCAAAAACCAATTGCCCTAGAGATGTGACTGAATTTAGACCAATATCTTGTTGTAACACACTTTACAAGTGTCTTACTAAGGTGCTGTGTGGAAGGCTTAGACAGATTCTGCCATATCTTATCTTAGAAAACCAAGGGGGCTTTGTGCATGGTAGGTTCATTGTTCATAATATAATGGTTGTTCAGGATTTGGTGAGACAGTATGGAAGGAAGGGTGTGAAGCCTAGTTGTCCCATGAAGATTGATTTACAAAAAGCTTATGATACTGTGGATTGGCAATTTCTTCAGGAAATGTTAGAGCAGTTAGAGTTTCCACAGCATTTTGTAAACTTGGTGATGCAATGTGTTTCCACTCCCATGTTCTCTCTGATGTTCAATGGTTCCATGCATGGGTTTTTTAAATCCAAGAGGGGTTTGAGGCAGGGTGATCCCATTTCACCACTCTTATTTGTCATATGCATGGAGTATCTGTCAAGACTCTTACATAAGATGAGTGATATGTCTTTGTTTGGTTTTCATCCAAGGTGTAGAGAGATCAAACTCACCCATCTATGCTTTGCTGATGATTTGATCTTATGTTGTAAGGGTGAGTATCCTTCTATTCTTTTGCTGCTCAAGACTTTTAAACTCTTTTCTGTTTCTTCTGGCCTCAAAGCTAATCAACAGAAGTCATCTATTTACTGTCATGGCATGTCAGATACTGAAGTTCAGAGGGTGGTAGATGTTTCTGGTTTTACCAGAAGCAATTTTCCTTTCAAATATTTGGGGGTCCCAATTTGCTCTAAAAAGATCTCTGTGGCTCAATGTAGTCATTTGGTGGATAAAATTGTAGCTAGAATCAAAATTTGGAGCTCCAAAAATCTGTCTTATTCTGCAAGAGTGCAGTTGATCAATTCTGTTTTGTTGAGTCTGCATATCTACTGGGCTCAAATTTATGTGTTGCCAAAGAGTGTGTTGCATGACATTGGGAAGATCTGTAGGGCCTTCTTGTGGAGTGGACAAGCATACAGTCAGAAACCTAGCAATGTTTCTTGGGATAATACTTGTTGTGGCAAGAAATTTGGTGGTTTGGGTTTTAGGGATATAATTCTGTGGAATACAGCAGCAATGGGCACATATGTTTGGGCTCTGACTATTAAGCAGGATAATGTGTGGATCAAGTGGATCTCTTCAGTGTATCTCAAAGATGGGGATTGGTGGGAGTACAAACCTCCAGTTGCTGCAAGTTGGTATTGGAAGCAAATCTGTAAAACAAAAGAACACCTGAAGCAGTTCTTCACTCAGTCTGACTTCAGAGGTATGACAACTTATTCTGTGAAGCAGGTTTATGAAACCATAATTGGCAATAAACCTAGAGTACATTGGGACAAAGTAGTTTGGAATAGATTGAATAACCCCAAACATAGATTTATTGGCTGGCTAGCTATGCAGTCAAGACTCCAGACCACCTCAAAGCTGGCCAGAATTGGAGTTAGTCAGTCAGCTATGTGTTTGATCTGTGGGCAAGGAGATGAAACTCATCAGCATCTATTTTTTCAATGTGTTTATAGTTGTGACTGCATCAGAGCTGTTAAATCCTGGTTGGGTATGTCCACTAATAGTAACAGCCTCACCAGTTTGATTAATCAAATTGGTCATAGCAGGTGGTCTAAATTTAAGAAGCAGGTATATTATGCAGTTTTGATGGCTGCAGTGTATCTGATTTGGAATTGTAGGAATACTAGTTTCTGGGAAAACTATGTTCCTACTGTGAATCATACTGTGAACAAGGTGAAGCAAGTGGTGAGAGGTAGAATACATGCTGTCATACCTAAGAGTGTTAGCAAAAGAGACAGTGAGTGGTTCATGAGTTTGTAATGTTGTAGCTTGTTGTTTTTTGCAGCTTTGTATAGCTGGTTGTTGCTGACTTCTTGTGATTAGGGTCCAACCTAGTTGGTTCGTAATGCTTGGAGTTAGCTTAGGTTGTATTCTTGTTTGACATTAATATATCTCTCTCTTGCTTAGCAAAAAAAAAAAAAAATATGTTTCCTGGCTTTATGGTTTTTCCGCATGATTTATGTTTATTCATATGTATCATAACCTAACATTTCTGACTTCATCGAGGATATCTCGGAGGTATTTATGGATGACTTTAGTGTTTATGGTTCTGACTTTGATGTATGTTTTCATAATCTTTCTAAAGTGCTTAAACGTTGTTCTGAAGTGAATTTGGTATTAAACTGGAAGTGCCACTTTATGGTCAATGAAGGAGTGGTACTATGCCATCTGATTTCTGAGCGTGGCATCCAAGTTGACCGAGATAAAATTGAGGTGATTGAGAAACTTCCCCCTCCCGTGAATGTCAAGGGAGTGAGGAGTTTTCTCGGTCATGCGGGTTTTTATCACCGTTTCATAAAAGATTTTTCTACAATTGCGAAACCCCTCACTTAATTATTGCTCAAGGATGCCACATTTGAGTTCACTGATTCTTGTTTGGAGTCTTTTGATAGGATTAAGAAAGCATTGATAACTGCTCCAATCATTTAGCCTCTGGATTGGGATTTGCCATTCAAAATTATGTGCAATGATAGTGATTATGCTGTTGGGGCAGTACTTGGCCAGAGAAAGAACAAGGTGTTGCGTGCTATCTGTTATGCAAGCAAAACCTTGTATGGATCTCAGATGAATTATGCCACTACTGAGAAGGAGCTCCTTGCGGTTGTTTATGCTCTTGACAAATTTCGGACGTACCTTGTTGGTTCGAAATTCATTATACACACTGATCATGCCGCCCTGAAGTATTTGTTGGCCAAGAAAGAGGACAAATCGAGACTTATTCGATGGATTCTTCATCTCCAGGAGTTTAATTTGGAGATTCGGGATAAGAAGGGTGAGAACGTTGTTGCATATCACCTCTCTCGGTTGAAGTTTCAATCTAGCACAGACGGGCATATCAATGATTCGTTTCCTGACGATCATCTATTCTCTTTGTCTACCCAATCCCCATGAAATGCAGACTTTGCAAGTTACTGTGTTGGTGGCTCCCATCCTCTGGAATTGACATATCAACAACATAAGAGGTTCTACCATGATGCTAAGCGGTATTTTTGGGATGATCCACATTTGTATCGGAAGTGTGCCGATGGTATGTTTCGTAGGTGTGTGGCGGATTGGGATACCCGCGGTGTTCTTAAGCATTGCCACAGTTTACCTTCTAGCTGTCATCTTGGTGCTATTCCGACCGCCCACCGAACTCTTCAAAGTGGTTTCTATTGGCCTTCTATATTCAAGGACTCTTGTTTCTTTTGCAATTCATGTGATGAATGCCAACGGACGAGCAACATTTCAAAAAGGTAAGAGCTACCACAGGCTGGAATTCTTAAGATTGAGCCCTTTGATGTATGGGGCATTGATTTATGGGATCGTTCCCTTCTTCCTGTGGGAATAGTTATATCTTGGTTGCCGTTGATTATGTTACAAAATGGGTGGAAGCTATTGCATCACTGACTAACGACTCTATGGTGGTCGTTAAGAAACTTTTCAAGAAAATTATCTTCCCGCGTTTCGTAGTCCCGAGAGTCGTGATTAGTGATGGGGGTTCCCATTTTCATTAACGGACTTTTAAGGCTCTTCTGAAGAAGCACGGAGTTACTCAAAAGTTTGGTATGGCTTATCATCCTCAAACGAGTGGCCAAGTTGAAGTTTCTAATCGACAGATCAAGAGAATTCTTGAAAAGGTGGTCAATAAGTCTCGAAAAGATTGGTCGTTGAAGTTGGATGACACATTGTGGGCGTTGTGCAAGGCCTACAAGACTCCGTTGGGGTCAAGTCCGTATTGGTTGGTGTATGGCAAGGCTTGCCATTTACCGGTCGAAATGGAATATCTCTCTAATTGGGCCGTCAAGAGATCGATATGGATTTAGAAGCGGCCAGTGAAGAGAGACTTATTCAATTGAATGAGCTAGATGAACTTCGTTTTGAAGCTTACGAGAATCATAGGCTTTACAAGGAGAAAACGAAGAAGGTTCATGATAAGATGATTCTGAAGGAAATATGTCCTTCACCCAAGGTGCATTAAGTCTAATACCAAAGGTTCAGATTAATTGCGAACAATTAATTCAGTCAGATCAAGTGATCGCAATAGCTAGGTGGAGCAATTCTTCCAATCAGTGAGTTCTAATGGATATTGAACTCACAACTTACTCTTGAGTGAACCTACAAGGTCACACCAATGACACGTAACAGATCATCGGATTAAATGAATCGGAAATTCATTTAATAGCCTTTCGAGATTTAAGTTGGAAACGTATTATACGATACGACCTTGCATCGGAATCGTATATCGTATTGCGAATATTCTTAAGCTAGGCGAGACAAATAAATCGTATCGTACGACGGTGATTCGTCGTATACGAAACGATAAATAATATATCGGAAATAATATTTAATCGCAAATACGAGGAGCGGCCCACGAGCTGAGTGCACAAAGCACTCAAGGCCCATGGGCGCACGCACGACTAGGCGAGAAAGAAAAGCAAACGCAGCAGCGAGGCCCTTGTGGCGCGGAGCTGTGCGCGTGCGTGCGGGCCAAGACCACGACACAGCAGCAGCGCGGCCCACGGCCCACTGGCTGTGCGTGTCTGTGTGTTTGGCGTGCGGGCTTGCTAGCCGGCCTTGCCTCATGGCTTGGTCGGTTAGTAAGGTTATGTAAATAACCTTATAGCCTATTTTCCAGCTTAGCACAATCATTACACAATACACACAACCCTAGGAGAAAACAGAGAACCCTAATTCTTTATGTGCCTACATAGTGTGTTCATCCCAAAGGGCAAAGTATCTTGATCGATTGTCTAAGCTACGATAATCAAGACGGATCTGAAGGTGTCGGTGAACCAAGTAGAGGAACGACAAGTGGAGTTCTTTGTTCGTGTTCGTTGACATATTATTGTGGAAAACACGCTTCGAATGTAAGTTTGCTTAATCTGTGCTTTATACATGTTTCCTGGCTTTGGAGATTGTTCCGCACATGTTATTATGTTTAACTGTATTCCCCAACAGTGGTTTCATGAGCCTTATGTATTCAAAGCATGAATTAGCATGATTATTATTGTTTTTGCATCTGTCGAAAAATTTGGAATTTTTGTTGATTTTTTGGAATTTTTACGAATTATTGGATGAATTGCGTAATAATCAGGTCCGAAATCAAAAATGTTCGTTTTTTCGAGTTTTAAAACCCTAATTTGATTGAAAGCGATTTTTTAAGATCAATTCATGGGAACGGAATTGCAAAAACAGGCCTCGAAGTGTCGTTTTTTGGGCATTTTTGTTAATTTTTCATTAAAAATTAAAAGTGTCGAACAGTAATTCAATTAAAAGGTCGACCTAAACTACTCGGAATTGCTTGAAATTTTGACACAATGTTGCTGGGTATACTCTTGATCTATGGTAAAAATTTCCCCATTTCGTAAAATTTGAAACCCTAATTGAATTTTAATTAATTTTGGTTTAATAATTCGGTTAATTGGGAAAGGGGATATAATTTCATGGGTCAGTGGCTAATTTTAAAAATTATTGGATTAAAATTTTGAATGGTTTCGTTAATTTTAATCGCACTTAAACCAAATTATTAAAAATCTGAAATTTAAATGTTAAAGAACGATTTAAAGCTTCGGATTTTATTAATTAAAAGTTCAAATTTTAATGTTGATTCGTTCGTTCATAAAAATTTGAATAATGTTAGCCTTTGATTTAATATTTTACGAAATTGGATTGTCGTTAAAGTTTATTAAATCGTTAAAAATCGTTGTTTTTCGAAAATAAAAATCGTAACTTTTTGAAAAATAAAATTAATTCAAGTTCGTGAAATTAAATTAAATTTTAATTGAGTTGGTCCGTATCACGAACCAAAGGCACGAACACGAGTGTGGTGGACGTATGGCTCGTCGAGCCATACGGGCTGCTACACGAAGGTCGAGCCGCAGCGACACGGGCAGCAGCAAGCGTGCTGCGTGCCTCGTGCGCGCTGGGCGAGGAAGGGGCAGGCGGAACGCTTGCAGGGGCTGCAACGAAGCAAGGCGTGAGCCATGCGACGTCCAGCACACACGAACGCACAACACGCAGCACAGGGGCAGCGGTGTTGCGGGGACGCGCGCGCGCGAGAGGCCTGGGGGTGTGCGAACCTTGCTCGTGCGCCTCTTGGGCCACACGCAAGGCATGGGGCTGGGCGCAAGCCTAGCCCAACTACGTAATCGGACTTTTTTCGTTGAAAATTGTTTATTTCGTTGGGCTTCGTATATTTGCATAAATTTGGGCTAACGGGATATTTAATTTAATATTTTATTTGCTTGGGCCAGGCCGTGAGTTTTAATTTAATATTTCATAATTAATTATCCGGAATAATTATTGGTTTGAGTGGGAGCCACTAAATGAAATTATAATCAAATAATTATTTTAATTATTTTCGTAGGTCGCATTATTTTAATTAAATTCAATTTTAATTAGAATAAAGTCTAAGGATTAATAATTTGAAAATTGATTAATCTTTTAGGACGCGTTTATGTGAACGTGAATTTTAATTAATTCACGTAAATACTTGCATATTAATATGGGCCATTCGTTTTAGCACACGAATGGATGAATTCATAGAATATATATTTTATGTAATGCAGGTACTCCAAGTGACTAGTATGGCCAAATTTAGGATAGTTAAATACGGTCTGCGTACCGTTCTATCTTTGAATGTAAAGTTTTAAATATGGTCTGCGTACCATTGAAATTTTGATGTAATTTATTATTTTCAAGTATTTCTAAGTTTAGAACTTTAAGTTAGCATTTGAACGAAGATTCAAGACGATGCCAAGCTAACAAGGAGGTGATGAAGATTGGATGCTTCAAGACAAGAAGTTTTGGGCCATACTAGATCACCATTTATTTATGCAATTTAATATATATATATATATATATATATATTAGGTTTACGCTAAAGCGAGGTGCTATTTTAGTTGATTTAGGTGGTAAGGCGTCCTAAAGGAGCACGTTGATTGTGGTTACAACTCAAACAACAATGGCATTAAGTTGTGGAAATGGGATAAATTATGGCATTAATTTATTAACCAAGAGTAATTTGGAGATTACTAGCAATAGGTTTTGCTTACCTAAAATCTTAAACTACTTAAGACATGCTAAAGCTGCTTAAGGATTTAGGACTTTTGGGGTCTTGGAATCGTTTCATTCATTTTGGACCATGTTTTTTCTTTTTGCATGAATGAAATGTTTTAATAGCTTTAATGATTGCATGTTTTTGCTTTTATTTCAAAGTTATTGAATTGTATGAATGGTTATTTATTGAAAATTCTTTTCGATTGTAGTAATCAAAATGGTCGCAAACATAACAACAATCATATCAGCTGAAATTCTGGATGTCGAGTTAGACTTGACTAATTTTCTTGAATGGAAAGAGAAACTTGTCGAAGTTTTGAAATTTAATGGCATACACTATGTAATTGAACAACGTTTCCCTAGCTATGATGCGCGAGGCATCACTCCTGAAAGGTACAGAAGTTGGGCACTTCACAAGTACCTTGTCACGGAGTTCATCCTTAAGTCTATTACTGAGAGTTGGAGAGGGAGGTTCATTACTTTTGAACCTCAAGCTCTCCTAAGTAGCCCCGAGGATAAGTGTGCGGGTTTTCGACCCTTGTGCCAAACTGGTGGCAATGGGGTTGACGAATTGTCTAATTCGATGAGCGATCTCAAGCTCATAACCCCACGCAAGTCGTGCCTAGAAATAGAACTTCTGGAGGCACAAAGGCGCATTTACTCTGTCAAGATGGACAAGAACACATCAATTCGGTCTCATGTGGATATGATGTCTGGATTATTTTTTACAATTAAGAGACTTGGTCGTTCCATCAAAGAGTCAATAGCTATTGCACTAGTGCTGAATTCTCTTCATAAGGATTATAAGGGTTTTAAGATGCACTATCTCTTTCATGAGAGAGAGAGCACATTCTGTAAACTTGTGGAATTACTCGTGAAATACGAGAAAATCCTTAGGTTCAATCAAGACCCTTTGAATGTGAGGTGCACTAAATTCAAGAAAGTAGGCAAGGGGAAGAAAAGCAAGGCTGCATCTTCGTCTACTCCCGGAGGGTATCTGGCGCCTTCCTAGAACAAGATGAAGAGGAATGCTTCTCCTTCTACATCGTAATGCTTCAATTTTATTGAAATTGGTCATTACAAGTGAGATTGCCCCAAACTAAAGGAAGAGAAGAAGGCCAGAAACGTTGCTTCTCCTTCAGGTATGTATGTTATACATTGTAATCTTGCTAATTCTACTTCTTGGGTATTAGATACTGGCTGTGGCTCACACTTATGTTCCAATTCGCAGGGACTAAGGAGAAGTAGAAAGCTTGATAAAGGCGAGATGGATCTACGCGTGGGAAATGGAGCACGGATTGCTGCATTAGCCGTAAGATCTTATTTTATTTCTTTGCCTAGTGGGTTTTTTCTGGAACTAGAAAACTGTTACTATGTTCCTAGTATCACCACAAACATCATTTCCGTTTCAAGTTTGGATTCTAAAGGTTTTAGTATTCAATTTAAAGACAATAGTTGTTCTTTTGCTTTGAATGGAATGTTTTTTGGTTCAGCACAACAAGAAAACGGTCTTTATGTGCTAGATACGACCAAACACATTTATAACATAAATACCAAAAAGGCTAAAACTAGTGATTCGGATCTCACATTTCTGTGTCATTGTCGATTAGGCCATATAAACATAAAGCGCATGGAATTACTTTAACGGAAAGGAATTCTAGAACATTCGACTTCGAGAATATTGATCAATGCGAATCTTGTTTACTTGGCAAAATGACAAAGCAACCTTTCTCAAAGGTGGGAGAAAGAGCAAGCAAACTACTAGGGCTAATACATACGGACGTATGTGGGCCTATGAGTACGAAAGCTAGAGGTGAGTCCAGCTATTTCATAACGTTTACGGACGACTTCAGTAGATATGGCTATATTTACTTAATGAAGCACAAGTCTGAATCGTTTGAGAAATTCAGAGAATTTCAAAATGAAGTACAGAATCAACATGGCAAGAAAATCAAAGCTCTAAGATCGGATCGAGGAGGTGAATATCTTAGCCACGAGTTTAATGACCATCTAAAAGAATGCGGTATTCTTTTTGAATTGACTGCTCCGGGGACACCTCAATGGAATGGAGTGTCGGAACGGAGAAACAAGACCTTACTCGATATGGTCAGGTCAATGATGGGTCAGGCCGAACTTCCTTTACAGTTCTGGGGACATGCGTTGCAAACTGCAGCACTCACACTGAATCGTGCTCCGTCAAAAGCTGTTGAAAAAACTCCATACGAATTATGGACTGGGAAACATAAGTTGTCTTTTCTAAAGATTTGGGGTTGCGAAGCATATGTCAAGCGGTTAATTTCGGACAAGCTACAACCTAAATCAGACAAATGTTTCTTCGTTGGGTATCCAAAACAAACTATGGGGTATTACTTCTACAACAAGTCAGACAACAAGGTTTTCATTGCTCGTGAGGGTGTCTTTTTGGAAAGAAATCATATTTCCAAATTGACAAGTGGGAGAATAATAGACCTCGAAGAGAATCGAAACGCACAACGAACTCAGAACTCTTTAGAAGCAGTTCAGGTTGATGAACCTCCAAGGTCTTTAGAAGAGCCAGTGGGAGTAGTTCCTCAAAACGTTGTTGCCCCTCGTAGGTCAAATAAAACTATTTTTCAGCCAGACAGATGGACAGGCGTCCTCTTGACTGAAAACTTAGACGTTCTCATATTGGATAGTGATGAACCTATGACTTACAAGCAAGCTATGACGAGCCCAAGCTCCACTAAATGGTTAGAGGCCATGCAATCTGAAATAGACTCCATGTCTGAAAATCAAGTCTGGGATTTGGTTGATTTGCCGGATGGGTTCACACCTATCGGATGCAAATGGGTCTTCAAGTTCAAGAAAGACAAAGATGGAATTGTATACATATACAAGGCTAGATTGGTAGCAAAAGGTTACAGGAAAGTTCACGGCGTTGACTACGATGAAACCTTTTCTCCAGTCGCGATGCTTAAGTCTATTCGGATAATCCTTGCGATTGCCGCGTTTCATGACTATGAAATATGGCAAATGGATGTCAAAACTGCCTTCTTGAACGGTGTTCTTGAAGAGACTGTGTTCATGACACAGCCAGAGGATTTTGTCGATCAAAAGAACCAAGGAAAGGTATGCAAGCTTAAGAAGTCCATCTATGGACTAAAGCAGGCATCAAGGAGTTGGAATAAACGATTTGATGAAGCAGTTATTAAGTTTGGCTTCATCAAGAATCAGGACGAATCTTATGTATACAAGAAGGTCAGTGGGAGTAAAATTGCATTCCTAGTCTTTTATGTTGACGACATACTACTTATTGGAAACGACATTCCTTTGTTGGAGTCTGTAAAGACTTGGCTCGGGAAGTGTTTCTCAATGAAGGACTTAGGAGAGGCACAGTACATATTGGGCATCAAGATCTATAGGGATAGATCTAAGAGGATGATTGGACTAAGCCAAAGTGCTAGCTAGGTTCAATATGATGGAAGCCAAGAGAGGTCATCTACCCATGTCTCATGGCATATATCTAAGCAAGAATCAGTGTCCCAAAACATCTGATGAGCGTAGAAAGATGAGTGGAATTCCATATGCTTTGGCTATTGGATCCATCATGTATGCTATGATTTGTACAAGGCCGGATGTTTCGTTCGCACTCAGTGCAACGAGCAGGTACCAGTCAGAACCAGGTGAGGCGCATTGGACTGCTGCCAAAAACATCCTAAAGTACCTGAAAAGGACTAAGGATCAGTTTCTGGTTTATGGTGGTACAGATGAGTTGATTGTTAAGGGCTATACGGACGCAAGCTTTCAAACCGACAGAGATGATTTCAGATCATAGTCTGGGTTTGTGTTCTGCCTCAACGGCGGAGCAGTAAGCTGGAAAAGTGCTAAGCAAAGCACTATTGCGGATTCTACAACTGAAGCCGAGTACATTGCTGCCTCAGAAGCAGCAAAGGAAGCTGTTTGGATTCGGAAGTTCATCAAAGAACTTGGAGTTGTCCCCTCCATTAAAGGACCAGTGGATTTGTATTGCGACAATAGCGGAGCCATTGCCCAGGCAAAGGAGCCTAGGAGCCACCAGAAGTCCAAGCACGTACTGCGACGATTTCATATACTTCGAGAGATCGTTGAAAGAAAGGAAACCGATATTTTCAAGGTTGGAACTGACGACAACGTCGCGGATCCATTGACTAAACCGTTGCCACAAGTGAAACACAACGCACATGTAGCAACCATGGGAATCAATCATGTTGGAGAATGGATTTGATTTTCTAAGTATTATTTTAGAACATCTGTTAGATCTATGTTTAAAACAATTGGTTTAACCATTTCATATTTATGAAATTTATTTATTTCATATTCATTTAATTGTGGTTTAGAATTAAATGATAAGTCCATATGATTCAAATCATTCAAATGGGATGTCAAGATGGATTCTTCGACAAAGAAACACCCATAAGTGAACTTGAATATTGAAGTCACAAAGGATCCCTAATCCAGGTCATTGAAAGGTGAACGACCAATGACTAATGAAGATTAGATTGCAAGTAGATTACTTAGTTCTGTTTCTTGAACTAAAGTGACTGGATGTTAGAATCTTTTACATAGATACTTATTGGATCTTGTATCGGATTGACTATGAGAACACTTTAAGAGATTAAAGTCATGTCATAGGTAGTTCTCATTAATGGTGATTAGAAACCGTTCCTCAGAACATGAGCGATTATGTCTGCTCGTTTTAGAATTAGTTCGCTTTGATACTAGCTAAACGTCGCACCGTAAAAGGAGGCTATAAAAGCAGTTATTGGGCGTACTATGAATCAAAGTGAGTGTTCATAGATTGCAATAATGGATTGTCCTCCTATCTTTGATAGGATATGGTGTTGTTGTGTAACAAGGCCTCTCGGAGAGTTAGATACTGTCAAATGCATGGTCGTGCTCATAATGGTTAAGGCTTAACCTTCTGCAAAAGTTTAACAGTTGAGCTCTGTAATCCGAGAAACACTTGTGGACCTAATAAGGATGGCTTGGATCTTACCTTATGTTCAGTAAGTAACACTAAGTGACAAAGGAATGTGGATGCACACTTGTCTGAATGACAAGTGGGAGATCGAAGGAAATATGTCCTTCACCTAAGGTGCATTAAGTCTAATACCAAAGTTCATGTTAATTGCGAACAATTAATTCAGTGAGATCAAGTGATCAGAACAGCTAGCTGGAGCAATGCTTCGGATCAGTGAGTTCTAATGGATATTGAACTCACAACTTACTCTTGACTGAACCTACAAGGTCACACCAATGACACGTAACAGATCACCGGATTAAATGAATCGGAAATTCATTTAATAGCCTTTCGGGATTTAAGTTGGAAACGTATTATACGATACGACCTTGCATCGGAATCGTATATCGTATCGCGAATATTCGTAAGCTAGGCGAGACGAATAAATCGTATCGTACGACGGTGATTCGTCGTATACGAAACGATATATAATATATCGGAAATATATTTAATCGCGAATACGAGGAGCGGCCCACGAGCCGAGTGCACGAAGCACTCAAGGCCCATGGGCGCGCGCACGACTAGGCGAGCAAGCAAAGCAAACATAGCAGCAGCAAGGCCCTTGTGGCGCGGAGCTGTGCGCGTGCGTGCAGGCCAAGACCACGACACAACAGCAGCGCGGCCCACGGCCCACTAGCTGTGCGTGTCCGTGTGTTTGGCGTGCGGGCTTGCTAGCCGGCCTTGCCTCATGGCTTGGTCGGTTAGTAAGGTTATGTAAATAACCTTATAACCTATTTTCCAACTTAGCACAATCATAACACAATACACACAACCCTAGGAGAAAACAGAGAACCCTAATTCTTTATGTGCCTCCATAGTGTGTTCATCCCAAAAGGCAAAGTATCTTGATCGATTGTCTAAGCTACAATAATCAAGACGGATCTGAAGGTGTCGGTGAACCAAGTAGAGGAACGACAAGTGGAGTTCTTTGTTCGTGTTCGTTGACATATTATTGTGGAAAACACGCTTTGAATGTAAGTTTGCTTAATCTGTGCTTTATAGATGTTTCCTGGCTTTGGGGATTGTTCCGCACATGTTATTATGTTTAACTGTATTCCCCAACAGATTCAAAAACGGGAGCTCAACATCGGTGATAAGGTCTTTCTTTACAATTCACGACTACGGATTTTCCCAGGAAAACTTAAGTCTAGATGGTCCGGACCTTTTACTATCACCGAAGTCAAGGAACATGGAGCTATTGAGGTTACTAGTGAAAATGGCACCAAGTTCAAAGTGAACGGCCAACGTTTATTGGAAAATTGGAGACGATCTATCTCTCCGATCCACCATTGATGCTTGATTTTGGAGGTTTGGAGTCAAGTTAATGACTTAAAACGAGCGCTTATCGAGAGGCAACCCGATTTCTAACTCTCTCGCATTTCAATTTTTTCAATTATTTATATTTTAATTTAATTTTTATTATTTTTAATTGGTTAATTAAGTGAAAAAAATAAAAACAAGAAAAGAACAAAAATATTTTATTTTGAGTTCACTTGAATTCATAATTTTATTTCATTTTTAGATTAGTTTTGCGTTCATCGTATTTATTTATTTTGCGTGTTTAGTTTTACTAACGATCCTAACTTTTGAGTTTAGTGGTGCTTAATTTTTTAAGGATATAGGGCAAGTTCAAGTTAATTCTGAAATTCCGATGCATCAATCGTGAAAGCAGCAGCGCTCGCCCAACGAGCTCTTTGGTCGCTGCTCGTTTGTGCGCGCATTCCAGCGTATGCCCAGCGAGCCCGTTGGCCTTTTAACACCCAAAACTTACACTCTCTGCCTTGCCCGCTAGCAAACCAGCGATCTCGCTGGATTTGGCTCCCAACCCAGTCAAATTTCTATTTTTTTTATTTTTGTATTCTCCACCTTCTCCAATCACCGCCTACACAATGCCTACACCCAAACCTCCTCCGACCATCTCCCTCCAGCCACAATCACCCGTCGAATCCCAACATCACAACCGTCGCCGCCCACGTGCCGCACAAGCGGTCGGCGCGCCACCCCACTCCAGTTTCCCTCACCCATGGCATCACCCCCTATCGTTCACCCTTGAAATCACCGTGCCAGAGCAGTAGCGCACCACTCCCCTTTCGCCCAACCACAAATCACCTCTTCGGAAGTTACGCCGTCGTCGTACCACCAGCGCCGCCCTACCCATTCTCCAATCTCTCCCCCGTGTTCGGTTCTTCCTCACCCACGAAACAACAAGCCCCTCAACCTTCGAAACCTTCCACCTTCTCTCCCCCTACGTCGTCCACCAGAAGCAACCGCCGCCGGCCACCTGCACCACGGCGGTCGGCGCATCAGCCTCCCAACGCACCACCTTCCTTTGATTTTGTTCATAAATTTAAAACCCTAAATTTTGAAATCAATTTGGGGGGGTTTTGATTCTTTGTGGGCATTGACAAATTGTGTAGTATTGTGGCTCATTTACAAAATTCACGTGAGTTCGCAATCAAATTCTAGTATTTTTGGTGCACAAAGGTATTAAAATTTCTAAATTTCTAAAGTTTATTCACTTGAACCATTTTTTGAAAGATAAATTGGAATTTTGATATCAATATTGGTTGTTGAATAGAATGGTTGTCGTTGTTGGTGAATATTATCTGAATTGTTAGTTGAGATTGGTTATCGCTTGTTGGTTGTCGAAGTTTGAATTATTGGCTTTGGAAGAATATTGATCATTGCTTGAATTGTTTGTTGGGATTGATCGTTGAATATTGAATTGTGCATCGATTTGGTTGATTGGAGACTTGGAGTACTTTGAATTGTGGTTGTTACATAAAGAGAACTACTAAACAAACTAGCTCTCACCCAAAATCCACCGCATCCCCACTTACTCCTAAAATTTCCATTGCAAAGAAGAGTAATCCTACCCGCAAAGCAAGAGCCAAGCCACCACCAAAGAAATCCACCAAAGCATCATCTAAAGCCACTCCATCCACTTCACATAAAAAAAACCCCATCCCATCATCGCCTTCTACGTGTCCCAAATATCCATGGCTGAGTGAAACTCAACGAAAGACTTGCTTAGCCTTACAAGGTCGGAGAATCATGCCCACTCTTCGTTATTCGGCCGAACATGCTAAAGCCATAGGGATAGACGATTGCTTGCAAGGTCTTGCAAGCAAATATGGATGGTCCAAGGTTCTCAATTTGAAAGCCGAGGTTTATCCGGAATTGGTGATTGAGTTTCTTGCTTCTATTGAGGTTGTTTCGGAGACAGGTGACATATCTTTTTACCTTGATGGGGTGGAAAGGACTATTACTTCAACGGAGGTCAATGAGATTTTTGGATGGCCATGTGATGGGACCATCGCTCCTAAGGAGTTCGAGTAATTCGACGGAGACACGAATGGTCATCAATTCTTTTCAAAGTCCTTTTGGAAGGAGGTGACGGGTCGGGATGATTGGAGAGTTGGTCTCTCAAAGACCTTCTCTTTTGTGAATCCGGCTATTCGTCTTTGGCATCGGATCATCACACATGTGCTTTATGCAAGGAAATATATGGGTAATCTCACAACTAAAGATTTCAAGATGCTATGGTGGTTTGTGCATGGTGACAAAGACAAAATGGGTCAACTTGACTTTGGGAAGTTCCTCATTGATGCGCGCAAAGAGAAGAAGGAAAACATCACTATAGGGAGTTTTGTCACTCTCTTTGCCGAGCATGTCGAAGTCCCCTTGTCTTCTTTCGCAACGTTGAAAAACATGGCTTCCCTTACTCACCAAAGGTTGGAAAATTTCGACTGGTTAGCGGCATTTGGAACTAGCACATATATGTGGTATATTAAAGGGGCAACGGAGGCCACATGCAAGGTCTCTTATTCACTCCTCCCTAATCCCGCTACGCGATTGGGTTTTCCTAATGCTTTATTATTCACCCCTATTACCGACAGAACGACCACTATGCAAGCAAGCGTCGATCTCCGACTGTTAGGTTATGATACATATAAACGAATATAAATCATGCGGAAAAACCATAAACGCCAGGATTCCAAATTAATTGCCACATAACAATTAGCATAATTAGGAAGCATACTCTTTGTAGCGAGCCCTCCCTTGCTGCGCCCGAACCGAACAAGAACAAGTCTTTAGGAATCCAAGTGTCGTCCCTCCGTAGAAATTCCACTGCACGTCCGGATCCTCCTTAAGATAGATTAACTACAATCGCCCTTAAGGTTCTAATATTTTCGGCTATTATGGGCAAAGTGTATGACTGA
This sequence comes from Spinacia oleracea, assembly GCF_020520425.1. NCBI lineage: Eukaryota > Viridiplantae > Streptophyta > Magnoliopsida > Caryophyllales > Amaranthaceae > Spinacia > Spinacia oleracea. The sequence continues at coordinate 76,708,536 of NC_079491.1, read as the reverse complement.
ATTTTTGCTCAAATTCTTACCTTTAAATACTTAAAACTCGATTATAATTTATGAGCATTGATCTCATATTTATAGGCTATGGAAAAAGTAATGGAATCCTACTAGGATACGAATTAATTAAATAGAATCCTATTAGAACTCTTATTAATTAATTTATCCTTTTAGGATTAGGAATTTAATCATCAAACGAATCCTATACGCTTTAGGTTTCGCATATGAACACAAACACACACGCACGCACAGCAGCGCACGAGGGGCCCCATGCGCGCGCGCGCGCAGAGCCCGAGCAGCAACCCAGCCCACGCGGCCACGAAGCCCATGCGTGCTACCGCAGCCCACGAGGCTGCCTGCAGCCTTGGGCGCGCGCTGGGCCTGCCTTGCGGTGGGCCTGGCGCAACCTTGGGCTGTTTGTGTGTGGCGCGCTATTGCTTGCTGGACGTGCGCCTGGCTTCGTGCTGGGCCTTCGTCTAGCAAGCTCGTCCGATGCTAATTCGTACGACACGCTTCTGATTAATTTCCCGATTCCGGAATTCATTTCCGATACGAACAATATTTAACATTTCCGATTCCGGAATTAATTTCCGTCTCGAACAAATATTTAATATTTTCGTTTTCAAAATTATTTTCCGATTCCGATAATATTTCCGATTACGACAATATTTCCGTTTCCGGCAATATTTCAGATTCCGGCAATATTTCCATTTCCGATAATAATTTCCAATACGTACCATGTTTCCGTTTCCGGCAACATCCACAACTTGGATAATATTTATACTTGCGATACGATCCATATTTCCGTTTCCAGCAATATCATCGTTTCCGGAGTATTCATTTATTTTCCTTTGAGGACCTCAGCTCCCACTGAAACCAAGATCCGTCGATTCCGAATATTCATAGATGGAGTATTTAATGCAATTTAAATACTTGATCCGTTTACGTACTATTTGTGTGACCCTACGGGTTCAGTCAAGAGTAAGGTGTGGATTAATATCATTAATCCACTTGAACGGAAGCGGCCTCTAGCTAGGAATACAGTTCACTTGATCTCACTAAATTATTAACTTGCATAATTAATACTGAACCGCATTTATTAGACTTACCATTAAATGCATACTTGGACCAAGGGCATTATTTCCTTCAGTCTCCCACTTGTCCTTAGTGACAAGTGTGCATTTCCTAATTCCTTTGTCACTCGATGTTTGCTCTTGAACATAAGGTAAGAGTTGTCATCCTTATTATGTCTAGAGGTGTTTCTCGGTTTCAGAGTTCAACTGATCAAATAAACAGATAATCATAGCCTATGATTCATCTGAGCACGGCCATGCATTTTACAGTTTCTAGCTCTCCGAGTGGCCTTGTACAACTTTCAGCATCTCATCCCGATTTATGGGCGGACAATCCCAATCTTGCGATCTTGAGACTAGACTTCGTTTGATAGGTGATTACCAGAGCGTTTCGTTTATAGCCTCCTTTTACGGTGCGACGGTTGACAACGTCAAAGTAAGCAATTCTCAAACAAGTAATCTCAAATCACTCAGGTATTGAGGATTAGTGTCTAATAATTTTAATGAAATTTACTTATGACAGATTTTCATCTCTTACAGTAAAGTTTCATAGGTCTGTCTGATACTAGTCTTCCCAAAGTAAGTATCTATGCAAATGATTACCACATTGCCATGTCCACATAGTTCAAGAAACAGAACTACTAGTCATCTTGCATTCTAGTCGTCTAACGTTTTCATGCGTCCATCTTTATAGAAAACTCCGACCAGGGACCATTTTCAACTTTTGACATTCAAGTTCACTTGATAGACATTTCTTAGTCACAGGACTGGTCCTGACAGTCTATCTTGAATATATCGTCAAACTGAAGAGACTCATCATTTAATAAACCACAAATTAAATGGAAAAATGAATTCTATTCATTAATGTGAACGATTAACCAATAATGTTTTACAAAGTATTAAACTCTAAAACTTTAAAACATTAAATAAGGACATCAAAGCCATTCTCCTACATGCTTGATTCCCATAGCTGTAGTGTGCATGTTGTGCTTCGCTTGCGGCAGAGGTTTAGTCAATGGATCTGAGATGTTATCATCAGTTCCAATCTTGCTTATCTCGACTTCTTTTCTTTCAACAAACTCTCGTAGAAGGTGAAATCTACGAAGTACATGCTTTACTCTCTGGTGGTGTCTAGGCTCCTTTGCATGTGCAATTGCTCAATTATTATCACAATGTAGAGCTATTGGTCCTTTAATGGAGGGGACTACACCAAGTTCACCTATGAACTTCCTTAGCCATATAGCTTCCTTTGCTGCTTCATGTGCAGCAATGTACTCCGCTTCAGTTGTAGAATCCGCAATGGTTCTTTGCTTAGCACTTTTCCAGCTTACTGCACCTCCGTTGAGGCAGAAGAAAAACCCAGGCTGTGATCTGAAATCATCTTTGTTGGTTTGGAAACTTGCGTCCGTATAGCCTTTAACAATTAATTCATCATCTCCACCATAGACCGGGAAATCATCTTTGTGCCTTTTCAGGTACTTCAGAATGTTCTTGGCAGCAGTTCAATGTGCCTCTCCTGGGTCTGACTGGTATCTGCTCGTAGCACTGAGTGCATACGCAACATTCGGGCGTGTACATATCATAACATACATTATTGAACAAATCAATGATGCATATGGAATTCCACTCATTCGTCTATGCTCATCTAGTGTTTTTGGGCACCGAGTCTTGCTTAGAGTCATTCCATGAGACATGGGTAGGTAGCCTCGCTTGGAGTCTGCCATATTGAACCTTTCAAGCACCTTATTGATATAAGTGCTTTGACTGAGTCAAATCATCTTATTAGATCAATCTCTGTAAATCTTGATGCTCAGTAAGTACTGTGCTTCTCCTAGATCCTTCATCGAAAAACATTTCCCAAGCCAAATCTTGACAGAGTTCAACATAGGAATGTCATTTCCGATAAGTAATATGTCGTCGACATATAATACTAGAAAAGCAATTTTGCTCCCACTGACCTTCTTGTATACACAAGATTCGTCAGCGTTCTTGATGAAACCAAAGTCACTGACTGCTTCATCAAAACGTATATTCCAACTCCTTGATGCTTGCTTCAATCCGTAGATTGATTTCTTAAGCTTGCATACCTTTTTAGCATTCTTTGGATCCTCAAAACCCTCAGGATGTGTCATAAACATAGTTTCTGTTAAAACGCCGTTTAAGAAAGCGGTTTTGACATCCATCTTCCATATTTCGTAATCGTATTATGCAGCGATTGCTAACATTATCCGAATAGACTTTAGCATTGCAACTGGTGAAAAGGTTTCATCGTAATACACACCGTGGACTTGCCTGTAACCTTTTGCAACCAATCTAGCTTTCAAAACTTCAAGTTTCCCATCCTTGTCCTTTTTCAGTTTGAAAACCCATTTGCTTCCTATGGCTTGGTAGCCACCTGGCAAATTGACCAAATCCCAAACTTGGTTTTCAGACATGGATTCTAATTCAGATTGCATGGCTTCTTGCCATTGCTTGGATCTAGGGCTCGTCATAGCTTGTTTGTAAGTCGCAGGTTCATCATTTTCAAGTAATAGAACTTCATAGCTCTCGTTCGTCAAAATACCTAAGTACCTTTCCGGTTGAGATCTATATCTCTGCGATCTACGCGGGGTTACCTTTCTAGATGGTCCTTGATTCTCAACAGATACTTCTAAAGATCTCTGAGTTTCATCCTAAATGTCATCTTTAGCATTCTCTAGAGTTTATTGTTCGACTTGAATTTCTTCGAGGTCTACTTTTCTCCCACTTGTCATTTTGGAAATGTGATCTCTTTCCAAAAAGATACCATCTCGAGCAACAAACACCTTGTTCTCATATGTATTGTATAAGTAATACCCCTTTGTTTCCTTTGGATAGCCCACAAGGATACATTTGTCAGATTTTGGATGAAGTTTGTCTGAAATTAATCGTTTGACGTATACTTCACATCCTCAAATCTTAAGAAAAGACACTTTTGGAGGCTTTCCAAACCATAACTCATATGGAGTCTTTTCAACAGCTTTAGACGGAGCTCTATTTATAGTGAGTGCAGCTGTATTTAGTGCATGGCCCCGAAATTCTATTGGAAGTTCGGCCTGACCCATCATTGATCTAACTATGTCTAGCAAGGTTCTATTCCTTCGCTCCGACACACCGTTCCATTATGGTGTTCCAGGAGGAGTCAATTATGATAGAATTCCACATTCTTTCAGATGGTCATCAAATTCATACCTTAGATATTCACCGCCTCTGTCAGACCGCAGTGCCTTAATCTTCTTGCCTAATTGATTCTCTACTTCACTCTGAAATTTCTTGAATTTGTCAAAGGATTCAGACTTATACTTCATTAGGTAGACATAACCATATCTACTGAAGTCATTAGTGAAAGTGATAAAGTAGCTGAAACCACCTCTAGCATTTGTACTCATTGGTCCACATACATCTGTATGGGTTAAACCCAATAGTTCAATTGCTCTTTCTCCAACTTTAGAGAAAGGTTGCTTTGTCATTTTTCCAAGTAAACATGATTCGCACTTACCATAATCCTCTAAGTTAAATGGTTCTATAATCCCTTCCTTTTGAAGTCTTTCTATGCGTTTCAAGTTAATATGGCCTAATCGACAATGCTATAGATAGGTAAGATATGAATCATCCTTTTTGGCCTTTTTGGTATTTATGTTATAAACTTGTTTGTCGTGATCTAATAAATAAAGTCCATTGACTAATCTAGTAGATCCATAAAACATCTCTTTAAAATAAAACGAACAACTATTGTCTTTTAATAAAAAGGAAAATCCCTCAGCATCTAAGCAAGAAACAGAAATGATGTTTTTAGTAAGACTTGGAACATGGAAACAGTCTTCCAGTTCCAAAACTAGCCCAGAGGGCAACGACAAATAATAAGTACCTACAGCTAATGCAGCAATCCGTGCTCCATTTCCCACTCGTAGGTCGACTTCACCCTTGCTTAACCTTCTACTTCTTCTTAGTCCCTGTGAATTGGAACATAAGTGTGAGCCACAACCTGTATCTAATACCCAAGAATTTGAATTAGGAAGTATACAGTCTATAACGAAAATACCTGAAGATGGAACGACTGTTCTGTTCTTCTGATCTTCCTTAAGCTTCAAGCAATCTCTCTTCCAATGCCCCTTCTTCTTACAGTAGAAGCATTCAGATTCAGAAGTGGGTTGGCTCACCTTCTTCTTGTCAGACTTGGTGCCACCAGTTTGCTTAGTCGGGCTGGCCTTCTTGCCACCTTTCTTAGCATTCTTCTTCTTGCCAGATTTCTTGAACTTGCCCCCACGCACCATAAGCACATCTTGCTTATCACTTTTGAGCGTCTTTTCAGCGGTCTTCAGCATACCATGAAGCTCAGTGAGCGTCTTGTCCAGATTATTCATACTGTAGTTCAGTTTGAACTGATCATACCCGTTATGAAGAGAATGGAGGATGGTGTCTACAGCCATTTCCTGAGAGAATTGCTGATCCAGCCGACTCATATTCTCAATGAGTCCAATCATTTTGAGAACATGTGGACTTACGGGCTCGCCTTTCTTAAGCTTGGTCTCAAGAATTTGCCTATGAGTCTCGAATCTTTCGACTCGAGCCAGATCTTGGAACATGTTCTTTAACTCACTGATGATCGTGAAAGCATCTGAGTTGATGAACGTTTTCTGTAGATCTATACTCATGGTTGCAAGCATTATTGTTGGCATCAATCCAACGATTGAGGGCTGCCTGAGTGACCCCGTCGCCTGCGGCTTCGGGCATCGCCTCTTCCAGGACATACTCCTTTTCTTCCAGCAGAAGAACTATTTGCAAGTTCCTTTGCCAATCAAGGAAGTTTTTCCCGTTCAACTTCTCCTTCTCGAGAATTGATCGGATGTTGAATGAATTGTTGTTTGCCATAGTTAAAACTACAATTGAAAAAGAATAAACATATAAATAACCATTCACAGTTTCTCTTAATAAACTTTAAATTCTAGCAAACATGCATAATTTATCATTTATTAAGCATTTTATTCAAGTTATGTGTTCCGGCAGGTGTGAATAAAATGATTCCAAGATCCTTAAATCATTGAAGAATTAAGCACATTATGTATTTAGACTCAATTCTAAAATACTTTAGGTAAGCATAGCCTTTGCTAATAGTCTAGAAACTACTCTTGGTTGATAGGTACGTCTAAGAACTTATTAGGTAAACCTATCTCATTTGCCAAGACATAAAAAGACTCCTTATTTATATCGTTGAGATTCACCAAAACTAACTTGTACTCACAATTATTTATGTACCTTACCCCTTTAGAATCAATAACTAACACCTCGCTATGACGGAAAACTATTACTAAGATTGATGTAAAGGTTATCCAAGTAAGTGTTATTTTGGCATGGCACCTTTTAACTCAATTTTAAAGTTTGGAACTTAAGGCTCTTACTATGTTGGTTAGATTTTAAGTGAACTAAAATCCTTAATCATGCAACATAATCAAGCCATAATCTCATGCATAATTAAGACATATTTAAAACAATAAATAACTTTAAACATGCATAAGATATAAATATGATCTAGTATGGCCCGACTTCATCTTGAAGCTTCAACTTCAAAGTCCGTCTTGAAAGTGGATTGGAAACTCCGTCTTGAATTTCACCATGGGAGGCACCATTTTCTTCAAATAGGATAAGCTATAATTAAACTAATTACAACTATTTGATGGTACGCAGACCATATTTAAAAGCAATAAAATTTGGTACTTTAGACCAATATTACATTCAAATTAATGGTACACATACCATATTTTATATCCTATTTGGGCCATACTAGTCACTTTCCAATAACCTGCAAAACAGTACATATACAATATATACCATTCACCCATTCATTATCATGAATGGCCCACATAGATGGTTAGTAAAACATGTTATGCATCACATAAATATTTGCAGCAATTAATCAAGGGCACCAATAATATACCAATTATTCAGTCCTTATTAATTCTAATCAAGTTGTTTTAACCTTAAAGGAATGTAGACCTAATAAAGAGTTTATGACTAAAATGCTCCCACTTAAACCAATATATTCACATGCTTTACTAATTTTAAACATAAAAATGTATTTCCTAGTCTAACCGAAAACGTACAAATTTAATTAAAATTTAAAGCTCATATAAATTTATAATTGAATCCATTTAATTTATTTTCAGTTGAATTAAATGAATTTAAATTAATTCAAGGTTTTAATTATTGTAAAATAATTAGTATAAATTGAAATTTATAATAATTAGATTATTCAAAATTAAATTCCAAGAAAACAATTTAAATTACGAATTTTAAAATTAATTAAAATCATTTCTGAACTGAAAATTCAAAATTAAAATTAAAACGAACCAATCAGGTCAAGACAAGGCCGTGGGCTTGCGCCCATGCCTCGTCAAGTCCAACAAGCAACAAACCCCTTGTCACTCGATTGATCGTATTGCAAAGCCCAAGAAACAACGCACCAATGCGGCAGGCCCAGCGAGCTACGCTTGCGCGTAGCCCACTCGCCCATTGCCTTGGCGACCTGCTGGGCAACGCTTGCTGGACAGGCCAGCCAACGCTGCCCGCGTGCACGGTGTGCTGCGCTTGTCGCTGCCTTGGATGCTCCCTTGGCGTGCTTGCTGGGCGAGGCAACACACGTTGTGGCGCAGTATCCCGCTGCCCACGCGTGCTTGCCTTGCTCGCTGCACCGCTCGCCCATCGCCCACACGCGTAGCACACAGCCCCTAGGCAGCCATTGCCTTGTGCATGCCACGCTCGTTGCTCGCTGCATTCGTACCGCATGGGCGACGAGCTCCCTTGCTCGTCGTCGCATGCCCGCACTATACAACACCCCTTAAGGGTAACACTTAGCGTCCATTGCTTTGTGCGTGCAACTTTTATGAGCGAATTTTATAAAAATTAAAATTTTTAATTCAAAATTAATAAAACATATTAATTTCATAATTTTAGGGCGAAAAATCGAAAATTTATTAATCAATTAAATTCCGATTATCATGGATTCAAATATAGGTCATAAAAATTTAAAATTTATCATAAATTAACAATTTTTATGGTGGGTTTTAATCATGGATACCTAATTAAAACGTTAATTAATTATGAAAATCAAATCAATTCTAAATTATTCGAATTTCAACAAATTAATTACAATTATAAATTAGGTTGTATAATTAACAACCTTAGGCATTCAAATTTGTTAAACATCTACAGTAGGTCAATCAAAAAATTCAAGATTTAACAACAAGAATCGCAAATATTTAATTTAACATCTTAAAATTACAAACTTTTGCGTTCGAAAAACTAAAACCTCCGAAAAGTCATAGTTAGGCTTCGAATTTGGGAATTATGGGTTCGGCCGGAAAAACTAATTTTGTCAAAATTTTAGAATGCCTTTTACATGCGGAATTGACACAAAAATCACTCGATTTCGTTGAGTAACGAAGAAACTGCCGAAAAACTGCGTACATATAATTAAATAAACGCAATTCGCTATTATTAACAATTACGAAAATTAATCACCCCTTTTAATTCTTTGCAAATTTGTAAAATTTAACCATGTTAAGCAATTATTATGGAATTAATTAGAGGCTCGTGATACCACTGTTAGGTTATGATACATATAAACGAATATAAATCATGCGGAAAAACCATAAACGCCAGGATTCCAAATTAATTGCCACATAACAATTAGCATACTTAGGATGATCTCATATTTATAGGCTATGGAAAAAGTAATCGAATCCTAATAGAATACGAATTAATTAAATAGAATCCTATCAGAACTCTTATTAATTAATTTATCCTTTTAGGATTAGGAATTTAATCATCAAACGAATCCTATACGCTTTAGGTTTCGTATGTGAACACAAACACACACGCACGCACAGCAGCCCACGAGGGGCGACATGCGCGCGTGCGCGCATAGGCCGAGCAGCGACGCAGCCCACGCGGCCACGAAGCCCATGCGAGCTACCGCAGCCCACGAGGCTGCCTGTAGCCTTGGGCGCGCGCTGGGCCTGCCTTGCGGTGGGCCTGGCGCAGCCTTAGGCTGTTTGTGTGTGGCGCTCTATTGCTTCCTGGACGCGGGCCTGGCTTCGTGCTGGGCCTTCGTCTAGCAAGCTCGTCCGATGCTAATTAGTTTCCCGATTAATTTCCCGATTCCGGAATTCATTACCGATACGAACAATATTTAACATTTCCGATTCCGGAATTAATTTCCGTCTCGAACAAATATTTAATATTTTCGTTTCCGGAATTATTTTCCGATTTCGATAATATTTCCGATTCCGACAATATTTCCGTTTACGGCAATATTTCAGATTCCGGCAATATTTCCATTTCCGATAATATTTTCCGATACGTACCATGTTTCCGCTTCCGATAATATTTCTATTTCCGATAATATTTTCCTATAATATTTAATATTGCCCTTGGTCCAAGTATGCATTTAATGTTAAGTCTAATAAATGCGGTTCAGTATTAATTAACAAGTTAAAAATTCAGTGCGATCAAGTGAGCTGAATGCCTAGCTAGAGGCCGCTTCAGTTCAAGTGGAATTAATGATATTAATCCACATTTTACTCTTGACTGAACCCGTAGGGTCACACAAATAGTACGTAAACGGATCAAGTATTTAATGGCATTAAATACTCCATCTATGGATATTCGGAATCGACGGATCTTGGTTTCAGTGGGAGCTGAGATCGTCAAATAAATGAATACTCCGGAAACGATGATATTGCCGGAAACAGAAATATGGATCGTATCGGAAATATAAATATTATCCAAGTCGTAGATGTTGCCGGAAACGGAAACATGGTACGTATCGGAAAATATTATTGGAAATGGAAATATTTCTCGAATCGGAAATATTGCCCGACACGGAAATATTGTCAGAATCGGAAATATTATCGGAATCGGAAAATAATTCCGGAAACGGAAATATTAAATATTTGTTCGAAACGGAAATTAATTCCGGAATCGGAAATGTTAAATATTGTTGGTGTCGGAAAAGAATTCCGGAATCGGGAATTTAATCGGAAAGCGTGTCGTACGAATTAGCATCGGACGAGGCTTGCTAGACGAAGGCCCAGCACGAATCCAGGTCGTCGCCCAGCAAGCCACACGCATCCAACAACAAGCCAAGGCCTCGACCAGGCCCAACGCAAGGTCAGGCCCTTAGTCCAAGTATGCATTTAATATAAAGTCTAATAAATGCGGTTCAGTATTAATTAACAAGTTAATAATTCAGTGAGATCAAGTGAGCTGAATGCCTAGCTAGAGGCCGCTTCAGTTCAAGTGGAATTAATGATATTAATCCACAACTTACTCTTGACTGAACCCGTAGGGTCACACAAATAGTACGTAAACGGATCAAGTATTTAATGGCATTAAATAATTTATCTATGGATATTCGGAATCGACGGATCTTGGTTTCATTGGGAGCTGAGATCGTCAAAGGCAAGTAAATGAATACTCCGGAAACGATGATATTGCAGGAACCGGAAATATGGATCGTATCGGAAATATAAATATTATCCAAGTTGTAGATGTTGCGGGAAACGGAAACATGGTACGTATCAGAACATATTATTGGAAATGGAAATATTTCCGGAAATATAAATATTATCCAAGTCGTAGATGTTGCCACACGCATCCAACAACACGCCAAGGCCTCGACCAGGCCCAGCGCAAGGCCAGGCTCAGCCAAGGATGGCGCGCGCGTACAAATGGGCTGCGGGCAGTGGGACTGTGCGTCGTGCGCTCAGCATGGGTCGCAAGGCTTGCGCATGGGCGTGCAGTGCTCGTGCGGTGCGTGTGTACGTGCTATACGAATCCTAAAGCTATCGGAATTCGTGCATAGATTAAATTGTAATCCTAAAAGATTAAATTAAATATTTAGAGTTCTAATAGGATTCTAATTAATTAATTAGTATTCTAACAGGATTCGAAATCCTTTCCAAGGTTCTATAAATATATGCCTAGGGTCATAAATTTATACACGAGTTTTTAAACAAGTATTCATACAATAAAACAATGATTTTTGAGCAGAAAAATCTGTCACATTCTTGCCCATAATTAGCCGAAAATTATACTTAAGGGCGATTCTAGTTGGTCAATCTTAAGGCGGATCCGGACGTGCTGTGGACTATCTACGGAGGGACGACACTTGGAGTCCTAAAGGCTTGTTCTTGTTCGGTGTGGGCGCAGCTAGGGAGGGCACGCTACAAAGTGTATGCAACTAAATTATGCTAAATGATTATGTGTAAATAATATGTTTCCTGGCATTAAGGTTTTCCGCATGATTTATGTTTTGTCATATGTATCATAACCTAACAGTGGTATCACGAGCCTCTTATTATTTTCATAATCTAAATTGCATGACATGGTTAAATTTACACATTTGCAAAGAATTAAAAGGGGTTATTAATTTTCGTAATTGTTAATTAATTGCAAATTGCGTTTATTTAATTATATGTACGCAGTTTTTCGTCAGTTTATTCGTTACTCATCCAAATCAAGTGATTTTTGTGTCAATTCCGCATGTAACAGGCATTCTAAAATTTTGACAAAATTATTACTTTTCGGCCGAACCCAGAATTCCCAAATTCGAAGCCTAACTATGACTTTTCGGAGGTTTTAGTTTTTCGAACGCAAAAGTTTGTAAACTTAAGATGTTAAATTGAATATTGGCGATTCTTGTTGATAAATCTTGAGTTTTTGCTTGACCTACAGTATATGTTTAACAATTTTGGATGCCTAGACTTGTTAATTATACAACCTAATTTGTAATTGTGATTAATTTGTTGAAATTCGAATAATTTAGAATTGATTTGATTTTCAAAATTAATTAATGATTTAATTAGGTATCCATGATTAAAAACCACCATAAAAATTGTTAATTTATATTAAATTTTAAATTTTTATGATCTAGATTTGAATCCATGTTAATCGAAAATTAATTGATTAATAAATTTTCGATTTTTCACCCTAAAATTATGAAATTAATATGTTTTATTAATTTGTCATTAATTTTGAATTAAAAAAATTTAAAATTTTATGAAAAACGCCCATAAATGTTGCACGCACAAAGCAATGGAAGCTACGTGTTACCCTTAAGGGGTGTTGTATAGTGCGGGCACGCGACGACGAGCAAGGGAGCTCGTCGCCCGTGCGATACGAATGCAGCGAGCAACCAAGTCCTGGTGCGCGCGCGAGGCGAGGAGCCTGGGCGTGTGTGCTGTGTGGATGGGCGGTGGGCGAAGGGGCGTGGCACAAGGTCAAGGCGCGCGCGCGGTAGATTGCAAGCTGGGTCTCCCAGCGAGCACTGCTCCGCGCACCACGAGCGCAGCCTCGCCAATGGTCGATTGCTTGCGTCTAGAAAGCGATGCATCCCTTCGGTAGCAGCTGCGAGCTAGCAAGCATGCTGCTCACAAGCGTGGCTTGGCTTGTTGCGTTTGCGCGTAGCTGCTGCTGCATTGTGCCATGGCCGTGCGATTAGTCGTGCACTCGATGGGGCTTGGGCGCAAGCCCAAGTGCCTCGTCGTGTTATGATTGAGTTGTTTTGAATTTCAATTTGAATTTTCAGTTCGGAAATAATTTTAATTAATTTTGAAATTGATAATTTAAATTGTATTCTCGGGATTTAATTTTGAATATTACAATTATTATAAATTTTAATTTATACTAATTATTTTACTAAAATTAAACCTTGAATTAATTTAAATTCGTTTAAATCAACTGAAAATAAATTAAACTAAATGGATTCGATTATAATTTTATATGAGCTTTAAATTTTAATTAAACTTGTATGTTTCCGGTTAGACTAGAAATACATTTTTATGTTTAAAATTAGTAAAGCATATAAAGTTATTGGTTTAAGTGGGAGCATTTTTAGTCATAAACTCTTGATTAGGTCTACAAATCCTTTAAGGTTAAACAACTTGATTAGAATTAATAAGGACTGAATAATTGGTAGATTATTGGTGCCCTTGATTAATTGCTGCAATTATTTATGTGATGCATACAATTTGTTTTACTAACCAGCTATGTGGGCCATTCATGATAATGAATGGGTGAATGGTATATATATAATGTATATGTACTGTTTTGCAGATTATGAAGTGACTAGTATGGCCCAAATAGGATAAAAAATATTGTCTGCGTACCATTAATTTGAATGTAATTGGTCTAATGCACCAACATTTGTTTTTCAATTCAAATATGGTCTGCGTACCATCAAATAGTTGTAATTAGTTTAATTATAGCTGATCTTATTTGAAGAAAATGGCGCCTCCCACGGTGAAATTCAACACGGAGTTTCCAATCCATTTTCATGACGGACTTTGAAGTTCAAGCTTCAAGATGAAGTCGGGCCATACTAGATCACATTTATCTTATGCATGCTTTAAGTTATTTATTGCTTTAAATATGTCTTAATTATGCATGAGATTATGGCTTGATTATGTTGCATGATTAAGGATTTTAGTTCACTTAAAATCTAACCAACATAGTAAGAGCCTTAAGTTCCAAAGTTTAAAAATTGAGTTAAAAGGTGCCATGCCAAAATAACACTTACTTGGATAACCTTTACATCAATCTAGTAATAGTTTTACGCTCAGCGAGGTGTTACTTATTGATCCTAAAGGGGTAAGGTACACAAATAATTGTGAGTACATGTTAGTTTTGGTGAAACTCAACGATATAAGTAAGGAGTCCTTTTATGTCGTGGCAAAATCGATAGGTTTACCTAATAAGTTCTTAGACGTACATATCAACCATGAGTAGTTTCTAGACTATTAGCAAAAGGCATTTGCTTACCTAAAAGATTTTAGAATTGAGTCAAAATACATAATGTGCTTAATTCTTCAATGGTTTTTAGGGTCTTGGAATCATTTTATTCACACCTGCCAGAACACATAACTTGAATAAAATGCTTAATGAACATTAAATTATGCATGCATGCTAGAATTTAAGTTTATTAAGAGAAACTGTGAATGATTATTTATTTGTTTATTCTTTTTCAATTGTAGTTTTAACTATGGCAAACAACAATTCATTCAACATCCGATCAATTCTCGAAAAGGAGAAGTTGAACGGGAAAAACTTCCTTAACTGGCAAAGGAACTTGCAAATAGTTCTTATGCAGGAAGAAAAGGAGTATGTCCTGGAAGAGGCGATGCCCGAAGCCGCGGGCGACGGGGTCACTCAGGCAGCCCTCAATCGTTGGATTGATGCCAACAAGGATGTGAAATGTCTAATGCTTGCAACCATGAGTGCAGATCTACAGAAAACGTTCATCAACTCAGATGCTTTCACGATCATCAGTGAGTTAAAGAACATGTTCCAAGATCTGGCTCGGGTCGAAAGATTCGAGACTCATAGGTAAATTCTTGAGACCAAGCTTAAGAAAGGCGAGCCCGTAAGTCCACATGTTCTCAAAATGATTGGACTCATTTAGAATATGAGTCGGCTGGACCAGCAGTTCTCTCAGGAAATGGCTGTAGACACCATCCTCCATTCTCTTCCTAGCGGGTATGATCAGTTCAAGCTGAACTATAGTATGAATAGTCTGGACAAAACTCTCACTGAGCTTCATGGTATGCTGAAGATCGCTGAAAAGACGCTCAAAAGTGATAAGCAAGATGTGCTTATGTGAGGGGGTCGAAAAAGCACGAGGCTAATGCGTGACCTCGTCCCTCGTGGGCGTGACGTTTCTTTTTGTCATATCAAGTGTAATTGAATTTCCTGTGAGTTTACACCCAATTGACTAGTAATATAGGAGTCGCCATTCAGTTTTTAACGACAATGAGAAAAACTGACAAAACCCGGTTATCGTGACATAAAGGGAGTGCAATTATGTTTGACCACGACGGCCATAGGTTCCCTTGTGATCCCTGGTGTGGGGATTGCTCAACGTACACCCGCAGGTAGGGGTGTAAACGAGCTGAGCCGAGCCGAGCTTTACCCTGTTCATGTTCATGTTCATTTAACTTATGCGAGCTCGAGCCCGAGCCCGAGCTTTTAACCGAGCTCAAAAATCTGTTCAACCTCGGTTCGTTTAAAAGATTTTGTGTTCGCGAACTGTTCGTGAACGACTCATTTATTAATCGAGCCGAGTTTATAAACGAGCTTTTTTCATGAACGAGCATTCTTAAACGAGCTTTAGAGTATAACCACTTGAAAATCTAACAAATTATAATCATATCTAATAATAAAGATTAAAGTACATTACTTTATTTGATAAACAAACTAATAATTTAAAAAGAGTCAAAGAGCACTAATTTAGCAATTAAAATTTTATTTCAAAATATTTTTATTCTATTATAGATTTTAAAAGTCAAAAAAATGATTTTTATTTATATTTGAAAAACGTATATATGGTAAAATATGATACATAACATAACTAGACGAACTTGTTCACGAACATAAATGAACGAGTTGTTCATGAACATAAATGAACGAGTTGTTCATGAACTTAAATGAACGAGCATACCTATGTTCATGTTCAAGCTCGTTTATTAAGCGAGCTTCAAAAGTTGTTCAAGCTCGGCTCGTTTAATAAATGAACGAACATGAACGAGCTTTAAACGAGCCCGAGCCCAAGTAGTTTATTGACCGGCTCGGCTCATTTACACCCCTACCCGCAGGGTAGGGATTGAGGGTTCGGGGGACTGTAACTACCGAGAGGAGTACTCGCTCTTCGATAACTCCAGAGGCAGAATATCCTTATTAGCTCAGCATAAATAATTGAAGGGACATGCGTTAACTATTAAACTAATCTGAATTGATTTTAACAATATGCAACACATAGTACTAGATCGATCGTGATTATCTTGTTTAGATTGATTTAAGGGACCTAGCATGATAGTTCAATTTCCCAAGATATTATCTTTATTAGGCATGATAGAACAATCAGATTAATAGTTTAACAGTTTTATAAAAGGGCGAGGAAAGCGATTAAATCATGCGAAGGGATACATTACGACGCACCCTTGAGAGGTGCGTCACGGTTCTCAGAAAACTACCCACTTTGGCTTTTCTATTTCTCCTTTTATTTAACGAATCTCAAGTTTCCGGGCTTAATTCTTCAGCTACAAGGGACAGGATATGTTCTGTTCGATTTTTGGATCGATTGTGACAGAACGCAGGATCAATTTCGCAGCGTGAGGCTTAGGCTTAGGCTTAGGGGTTGGAGTCAATACTCATATTATGAATTGTGTGTTGGTTTCACGTTGATTTTGGGGCTATATTTATAGAAAAGAGTTCGTGGAAAGATAGAATTTTAGAGCACTAATCCAAGAAGAATTAGGAGAGAACACGTACCCATGTAATTTCAGCGCCCAGGGCTGGGCGATAAAGATTTCGGCGCCCAGCTCTGGGCGTTGAAAATGGGATCCATGCAATTTCAGCACCCAGGTCTGGGCGTTGAAAATGATGTTTGGGCCGAGTTCTTTGTCAGATTTGAACTCTTAGAATCCGGAGTGTTTGAGACTTATCCGAGTCTTTTAGCGCGCATTAAGTTTATGACAGAATGCGTCTGGGCCCGTTACGAACTCTAGGTTTGTTAGGATTTTAATTAATACGTAACTCTTATTTTCGAATTATGCTAGGAATAGGATTCCTCTTGCAAATTCTATCTCTTTTAGGATTTATGTTGGAGTGCAACACCTAATTCTGACAGGTTTCTATCTTTTATGTCTTGCCACTTTTAGCAACTACCCGTTACGGAGTTACTATTTTTAGCAGGTTTCTATAAATAGCAGGTTCGCGTGAAATGAAAAGGGTGATCGAGATTCGTTATTTTATAGGAGATGCGTTGCCAAGTGGAGATTTATGTTCTCATCATCGAACCTTCCCTTTCGGGAATGGGGACAAAAGTAGGTGTCTACAGTTAGCCCCCACTTTGACTGAGTCTCGGGATGAGACGATGGTCAAAGTACTAGACGGAGTACGTCACACAAGCCATAGTGTATGTGACTTGTTTTGCGAGGGTCTCACGAGCCCCCGAGTGATAACATTTGATTTAAGGGTAATCACTTGAAGTGTCGACATATCCCTCACGTGTCAATTTTTCAACTGGTAGTATAGAAACTCCCTCCTTTGTCATTGGAAGTATCTAAAGATGTGTAGAAACTCCCTCACTTTGTCATTGGAAGTATCTAAAGATGTTTTCGAAATCAAAGCTATAAAGTGTAACTGGGTCTGGCCAAGCCCAATCACGAGGTAAAATGTTTTTAAAGATTCTTATTTCAGGGTTAGCTAAACGAGAAAACCCCCTTGTTTTTATAGGACGTAAAACGAAGGAAAATCCAGCACATCGCTCTTTTTTGGAAAAACGGAAAACCAATCCTTTAATTTTTGGAAAAAGGGAAAACCAGTCCTTTAATTTTTGGAAAAAGGGAAAACCAGAAAAAGTTATCGCTGCAGCGACTAAGGACCTGCGCGGTTAGTGGCGCAGACCCCGCCGGCTAAAGATGGCGAGCCTGTCAGCTAAGGGTGGACACCCCGTCCGATAGAAGTGGACGAATCTATTTTGAAATTTGTTTGTGTTTTTCTTTTGAAAATAAGGACCTACGCGGTTTGTGACGTAGACCCCGCCGGCTAAAGATGGCGAGCCTGTCCGCTAAGGGTGGACACCCCGTCCGATAGAAGTGGACGAATCTGTTTTGAAATTTTGAAAATATGGATCTACGCGGTTAGTGACGTAGACCTCGCCGGCTGAAGATGGCGAGCCTGTTTTTTGCTTTGTTTTGAAGATTCTATTTTCTTTTCATTTTCGAAGACTGAGGACCTGCACGGTTAGTGACGCAGACCCCGCCCGCTGAAGGTGGGCGAGCCCTGTCCGCTAAGGGTGGACGCCCCGCTCGCTGGAGGTGAGCGAACCTGAATTCTTCTTTTTGATTTGGGACTCGCGTGCCGCGATCTTGCCTGATTGAGGTGGGCAAGTCCCTATTTCATTTTTTTCTTGTGATTTCTTTTGAGAATTTCTTTTTATTCATTCTTGTTGGAGAGAATTCTTCCAAGGGATGCTCGGATTTAGTTGCAACCTGAATGTGGGTTGACAATGTGTTTAGATGGACCATATTCTCGTGGTCATCACCTTTTCATGGTTTTGAGCTAGTCTTTTCGGCTCAATTTTGCCACTACCTGGGTCCTTGATTAGGGGACTATGTATAAGTATCAACGACGACCTTTGTCTTGAGGTCGTAAACCGGTTTTATTTTTTGAGACATCCAAACACGGGACTTCGTACAGCGTAGTCTGGGAATATTGTTTTTAACTTTGAATAATATATTTTCTTTCGAGCCCCCAAGCACTCGTGCTTGATGGTCATTTCTTGTCAAAGAGGTTCCTTGGGGATACGCATTTTGTAATGTCCTTGATCGTGTTTGGGATTGTGCTCGTAAGTGCGAGCGATCTTTGTAGTGGTGTGCTACTTTTAACAAAGCCGTGAGGTGCGACTTTCAGTAAAAAAATCGGTAATTTTCGAGTCGAATGGATACGGTAGGGCCCTATAGAAATCAGGGGCCTTTTCTAGGTCTGAGCTCATTTTCGGCGCCCATGCCTGGGCGTTAAAGATTTCGGCGCCCAGCTCTGGGCGCTGAAAATGACTTATGGGCAGGTTTCTTGATGACACAGTTGGCCTCTTGTTCGTTCGTTCTCTTTTTTTTCTTTTCGTCTAGAGATTCTATTTTTGGAACGAACCGTTCATTTGAGATCACCGTTGATTGGTGAATAACAATTATTTCTCGAGAAACCGTAGCCTAATAGTGGACCAACGATGTTTATTTTTTCCTTATTCGTTCGTCATTTCTTGGCTTAGAACGATTGTGGGATTCATCTTCAACGCCCAAAGTCAGGCGTGGGATTTGGTGTCGGTGTTGATTATTGGGCAGGATCTGCCTCTTTTCCGTTTGCTTATTTCACTTGGAAATTCTACGTATTCTCTTCTCTTTTGTTTTTTTTCTTTATTTTTGGAACGTAGAATTTTATTAGAGATCACAATGAGCTGAGTGATCGTGATGATTTCTCGAGAAGCCGTAGCCGATTGGTGGACTACGGTGTTTGTCGCTTTGGGGAGATTATTTTAAGGAACGGTTGCTCCTAAGGCGTGCAGTTATTGCAATAGTTGGGCGAGTCTATATGGCCCGAGGAACATACCTTGAGGCGTAAGACTTTGATCTCTCTTGTTGTTATTTTGAACGCATATATTTTTTTCTTTTGAACGCGTTCGTGAATGTTCGATTCTTATAATGATGATATGTATGTGCGAACGAGCGTTCATAGAATGGCCGTTGCGTGCGGTCCATTAATCAGTTCGCTTGAATCATTTGGGCAATGACTGATTTTGAATAGTTTGCTTAGAAGCTTGATAGGGTTCAGGCCCATTCATGATGTGGGCTCAAGCATCGTGTCTTTTTTATCGTTCAAACATTTGCTTTGAGATTTTTTTATTTTGCTACGGCCGTTTCGTAGCTTGGAGCCCCCAAGCATGCACATTGGGATGCTTCCTTTTGGCGTACGATTTTTGTAGGTTCTTTTGAGAAAGATGCCTTGGGGTTCCGCTCGTGTAGGTGCGAGCTATCCCTTCCGTGGTAGGTAATGTTTTGCTACCTTTAATCCTTAATGTAGAAGTAGTGTGGGTTGCATTTTCAATTTGGGCGATAAGTAGTCTTTGCCTCTTTTACACATGCTCTTAGTCGTGCCCGCATTAGTGCAATATGCCTTACTCTTTTTTTTAGACTTGTACCGTGGGACGGTTGAACTTATGGTGCGACGTAGGCTTGTGTGGCCTAACGGCGTGTCTTAGAACATTCCTCCAGGTGTTGGGATATCATTATTATTTTTTGCATTGGAGTACTTCATCACGCCTCGTTCAGGTGTTCGAACAAGTGTAGCACCTTCTGCGTGGGTGTGCACGGTTTATTACTTCGTTCGATGCGAGGATTCATAGATGTTTCTTTCTTTTTATTTTCATATATATCCTTGATTTTTCTTTCGCTTTTGCTTTGGAACGACTTAGTGTAACACCCCCAAAATTTGGACCTTTTATATAATCAAAAACCCTGTTTTTATATCATAAAACAATCGTCCAAACCTTGGGAGTGTCACTGCTACATTTATTCTCCATAGAAAATAAATGCAAAGCAACAAAACCATTTAAAATCATTAAAGTCAAAATTAACTAAGTGGTCTAAAAGGTGCCCCATAAAAACTACAACCAATTCCCATAAAATGAATAACAAAAACCAACTTAAACTTAAACTGAAATAGAAATTGTCTCTTGACTAGGTGGTTATTCTAAGCGTCTCCTCACTCGTAGCCAAGTACCTTTACCAACCTGCAAAAATAAATAGAAAAGAGACAAGAGAGACGAACTCCCAAATATCAGATAAACTGAGTAATTCCAACTCCATCCCGTAAAATAAATAATTTTAGTTTGAAAACATTTTGAGTACATAAAATAGACAATTAAACAACCAGTACCAATTTAATAACTCCATTATTAAACTTATCACATAAAGATCAATATTAATTAAGTGAGGGAAAAAAACGCTAAGGGTCGCGCGTAACCCTTGAGAATGGCCAAAGTAAGATGAGTACAGAATGTCCCTAGTGTGCACACCCCTCACTAATTGACTATGGGTCTCCGCGACCGCGCACCAATAGAATTAGGAGGAAGACTAAGCAGAAAGTTTATTGCAGAATAATAGAAACCTACTAGAAGCCTACCGGGTCTCCACTAAAGTGCACCGATAGAACAACATCTAGAAGGGCAACCTGTTCCTAACCCTTACGGGCTTTTCCCTCTAATATTACACTTTACGTAATTAATATTTTTAATAAGGTCACAGCACATAATAGTCGTAGTCACAAGAGTCCATAACTACAATTATACGAAGTACAATTGAGCCCATCATTATCAATATATTACAACGATCACTTAGTTCTTAATTGTTACAGCTCTTATTAAAGAGTTGGAGTGCTTCTGTAACTTTATACAATTCATGAACAAATTTATAACCAGAATTAATTAACAAACTCCAACTTGTGTCCAGCATCAAAATAGCCTCCATACACATTAATCAGATGAAGTGATATTCATTTTCGTAAAATAATTATATTAGTACAAAATATCATTTACATACTAATACTAATATTATACATCCCCATAAACTCAAATCATATATAACACTCATATATATTCATATAACACTTAATCTCCATAGCACATATTAACACATAAATATACCCAAATACTTTTACTAACGGGACCTAAAGATGATGGACATTGAAAATTACCTTGAACACGCACGTACTCAAACTAGTAGTCTCCTCGCGTGGTTCCTAAGTAGTCTCCGTCTACGATTACACAAAATAAATAACCTAAGTTAGTCATAATATTTGCCCAACCTAACTTAATCTATGCGTAGTAATAGTTAGAGAATATAAACAAGAATTAGTCTAATAAATCAACTTTCATTATTTTTTTTTTAATCAAAGCACACCATTGCTGTATGAACCTATTCCTAAAGAACGTACAATAGAAAAACCCAAAACAATGTTAGTTAATGAGTTAAACAATCCCCACTCCCAATTGTCAGCCATAATTGTCAATTAGCAG
This sequence comes from Spinacia oleracea, assembly GCF_020520425.1. Classification (NCBI taxonomy): domain Eukaryota; kingdom Viridiplantae; phylum Streptophyta; class Magnoliopsida; order Caryophyllales; family Amaranthaceae; genus Spinacia; species Spinacia oleracea. The sequence goes on along the minus strand of NC_079491.1, from coordinate 76,686,828 downwards.
TGACGAGAAAACACTAAATCGAAGATAGATTTCAAAAGTGAAAAGCTTGGAAATGATAAACATCTATTACTTACCGAGAGGAAGGGTACTGTGACAACGGCGGAGATTATTGAGAGGAGGGGTTTACTATCAGTTAATGTAACGAGAGATTTTTTTTGTGAGGTTTGGGTTATATATACTTAGGGTATTAGGTTTAACTAGGAGACTAATTTCAGAAAATATATAAATTAATTCTGAAAATATACTTAGGGTATTAGGTTTAACTAGGAGACTAATTTCAGAAAATTTATAAAATAAATCTGAAAATATACTTGTAGTGACTATTAGTTATAACTCATTAAAAACTTTATTTTAATTGTAAAATTATCTTAATTTATAAAAATAATTTATTAGAAAATACCCGAAAATTCGGGATATTACACTTAGACTGTGTAACGAGCGCTTGAAGGGTGAGCGTTATGTGCAGTAGTTTGATCGGAGTTTTGGTGACTCGCGATTCTTAGTTACCCTTGTTAGTGGGGTGACTTTATATGTTCTAAGTAGTGCTTAGAATTTGGGAGGGGTTGTAGCCATTCTAAGGTTCGTTTTACACGATTAAAGCTTAGGATTGTGCCCCTATGACGTGTGTATAGCATTAGCGTCGAGAATTTGCGATAAAATCGTCATTTCGAGTATTTTTAGAGTGTTTTTCTCAAGCCCCCAATTGTAGCTACGGGATTGGCTTGGTGCTATAATGCTTGGCATACGTTATTATGCATTCATGGTGACATGGATCATGAATAGTTTGAACCAGACTCGTTTAGTGAGAGGTACGTTCGAGTAGTGATTTGCAACTTCTCTTGCAAATGTCGTATTGTGCGACATTGCTATGGTCAAGGTAGTCACATGTTAAAGTGTGCCTTGACCAAAAGCTAGGTGCCTTTCTTTACTCATAATCATATTTAGAAATCCTTTTGACACACTTGCAACATCGAGATAAACGCATACTTAGCTTAAACCAACGACGCTTTATTATGTTCGAAGAAGTCTTTGAAAATTATTTGAAAATTATTTAAAATCCGAGTCCTACTGTGTACAATCCGAAGTGTCCTAAGTAAGTTGACTTATAGAAGGGTTCGTACAGGATTACATGAGTGAATCAAAATACTATTACGATTTTTGGAATGCTGTCTAAGGATTTGCTGGAAGCCAGGGTGCAGGCGTCAAGATATTACTTGTGCCCGTGTGGCACATGCTTTGGGCTTTTAGGGCCATCTTTTCCAGAATTGCGGGAATATAAACCGTTTTCAAATTAACTTAGATTTACTTGGTGTATGTCTGCACAAAAGGTCAAGGTATACTTAGTTCCTTCCTTAGCTCTTTCATTTCAATTTTTAGCCCCCAGTTGCTATTATGTCTTCTCGTTAATAATGCTTTCAAATTTCGATTTTAGATGCCCGTGTCATATGTCTGAGTAGGGTGAGCCTTGGTTAAGTGCCAAGTCCTATTGACAATGTCTGATTTTTTTCAAAGGGGATTCGCAAACATTTGAATTACCATGAACGGGTGTCCTGAGTTCGAAGGAACGATGGGGCGACGCCGTAGAACAATCCTCTTTATTGCAAGCTTACTGCCTTTACTACTTGTTGGCGATTATGACTGTGTCTAGTGGTGAAAGAAGGTCTTTAAGCGAACGACTATGTCTAGTGGTGAAAGAAGGTTTTTAAGTGAGTTAGTTCGCTTTAGGGAGGGTCAAGTCGAGTACTTTAGAGGTCATGGACGCTTGCGCTAGCCCCCATTCAATTGAGGTAAAGCGATCTTATGAATCTTGGCTAAGTGCCTAGGAGTGTGAGTGCTCCTTCTGGCAAGGGTACGTGCCCTTATTATTTTTCGATGTGTGCTCATTTTGGCATCTTGATGACTTGGATTCTTTTTTTTGACTTAAATTTTTCTTTCGACTTGGATTGCAAGTAATTAAATTTCAATAAGGGGCTCTATTTTTTATTCTTGTTATTCTATAGGATTTAACATTTTTGCAAATTGGTTGGACCGAATCATGGATTGCCTACGTATCCGCCTTAAATAGATTTAATTTGTAATCAGGTCTTGCGTAGTTCTTTGCCAGAAAATGGTTTCTTAGAATGCCGATTTTAAACAAGTACGTTCGAGTGGACTCGTAATGTTTGAAAAAGGGTGAAATAAGTGTACAAAAATTTTGGAGCGCGCGTATTTTGCGTATTTTATACGATCTTCTACCCCCCAAGTGTTCGTTATTCTTCCGCATGTATATAGGAAAATATACGAACACTTTAGGAATTGGGAGTTGGAAGCAAGAACGGCGCCCAGGGCTGGGCGCTATTATTTTCGGCGCCAGGTCTGGGCGTTGAAAGCGTGTTCTGGGCTGCCTTTTTGCGCTGTTCCTTTTCGTTTCGTGCCAAACATTTGCGAATCTTTTTTGTGCGCTAAATGCTTCTTTTCCTTTTTTTTAAATGCTTCTTTTCTTTTATTTTTTGTGCGCTTTGCAAGGTTTTTTATTATTTTTTTTACGTTAAGCGTAGAACGTACTCTTCATTTGTTTTTTTTATTCGTGACTCAAGACGGCTTGAAAGACGGGTCGAATGAGATAGGATAATTTATATAGGTATTAGTCAAGCATGAGGGTTACATCTGTTAGGACTCACAATTTGCAGCCTCGTGCTAGTGTCATGAGTTTACATCAACCAAGGCCAATGAGTAGCATGGGGACGGCTCAAGGGTGTATCCAAACAAGTTATATGGTCATTATACTAATGGTGGTGTAAGAACAGGTTTGGGCCTTGGAAATAATGGGTGTGACGCACGTGTCAATGGCCGTACGTGGTTTGCAGTTGACAATAAGTTCAAGAACAAGAGTCGAGGTAATGGTTTCTTGGGTTATGGCAATGAGAACATGGATGGGTTAAATGAGCTGAACAGGGGCCCCAGAGCGAAGGCGTCTAAGAACATAAGGATTGGAAAGGGTAGACATCGTAGAACTTTATGTAGTTTTTGTGGCATGATTTGGATTGGTTGACTCAATTCTTTTCCTTCGTTTACTTGGGTAAATTTCGCACTTTGGGAGGTACGGGCTAAGTATTTCATGGCTCGCTCTTTTCGCTCTCCCTTTTCTCTTTCTATTTTTTTCTTTTTGCTTGGGATTTCTCCCCAACATAAACCCTTCAAAAAAATTTATTTGGGCTAAAAGGTAGATGGTTGTGGTCTTTGAGTCACGAGGCGAGACTGAGTGAGCCTCGTTTGGTAGGCCTATAGTGGACTGTTAACTTTAGTAGGCCTAGGGTGGACCTTTAGCTTTAGTAGGCCTAGTGTGGACCTTTAAATTGTCTTACTTTGCAAGCATATTTAGTCATTTCTTAAAATGCGCAAATAGCGTAGATTCAAAATGTTGTATTTACTTTATTGAAATTTAACGAAAGAATTACATCGAAAATAATTTTTTGTTTCTTTTCAGACTCCAGTTTCTGGGATTTAATTGGAAGTTGTGATTTAGACTCGAACTTTCATTAATCTTTCTGATTATGACCCGTGTATGAATACAAGGAGGTGGCCTAGACTCAAAATAATGACGTGGCGTAAGCCTATAACACTTGACCAAGCGACTCTCGGACTTAGGCTAATTGGACCATAACTTTCGTTGGTTGACACTTTAGATTTTAACCCTTGGGTGTTCATTTATCATGCGCCATTTTGCTTGATGTTGGCAAGGTAGTTAGTTGGGGAGATCGAATTTTCATTTTCGCAAGGCTAGAATCATTAGTGCGGCTTTCCTCTTAGTGTGTATTGCTTTACCCCAATGGTAGCCTTATGGCATGCCGATTTGGGTATTTTCATGGTTCGTCATGTTGCATTCATGAAAAATCTTTTAGTCAGTACTTAGGAGTATTTCAAGGAGCGAGTCGCTCGAGAGGACTATGATAGTCGTGACCCAATGTGATCATAAGCCTTGAGGCCATTAATTTTTGCTAATGGTATTGACACCTTAGGTTCACTTTGGGGGTTGTGCTACTATGGGGGAATGATTTTCAGAATGTGATTGTTTCCATTTTGCAAATACTATAATATATTCTTTTTATTGGTGAGAGAGAGTATTGAGGCCGTAGATTCTTAGCAAGGGATGACAATTACATATGGGTGCTTATTGATTTAAATGTTTGGAAGGGAGACTCAATATGGTTTAACCTTTTAACTTGCAGAACGACACCAAGCATTAGAACCGATTCTATGGATAAGACAACTAAGACTTAGGATTTAGATTGTACTTAGGCATAGCCTAGTCTAGACTCGGATTTATTTATTTTTTATTCGAACATTATTTTTCCTTGAAAAATCTATTTGAACATTATTTTTTGAATACTTTGCCCATGTGACATTCAAGGTCATTTAATTAGCATGCTCAGTTTTGGTGCCGAACATTGTCGTCATAGGAAGCCTAACAACGACACAAAGATTTTTTTTATTTTTTATTTTTTTTAAGTCGCCTTTAGAATCGAGTGCCTATTCATAAGCCCTCGCAGAAATTTTCACGAAAAGTTTTTTTTTGCTACGTAATTTTTATGCGCGGGCACCGAGGCTGCTGTGCCTGACCTAAAGGCCAGGCAGCAACTTCAGCGTCCAGCTGTGGGCGTGAGAATATTTGGCGCCCAGACCGGGGCGTTGAAAATGCGTCTCTGGCTGGTCCTCGTCTTCTGTTTGCGTATATCTTTTCGTTTATGCGACTTTGATTTTGCGTGCTTGCCTAATAACGTCCTTTACGCGTTGTGCAGCGTTTGTGGGATTCGTTACGGGCCCTCCTGAGCGTCGCTTATTTTTGTGGCGATCGTTCGGGGTTGCGGAACACGTATCTTGGTATAACTCTTTGGCCAATTGGTTTATGAATGTTAGGGTAATTTTTAAGGTCGTTGGTTTTATAGCATTATTTGTCACACACAATCACATAATTTGCTACACATAACTAACATTACATCATGAGGCAAAATAATATACGTCATGTAGTTTATGATAGGCTTCTATGGGTAGTATTTACGCCGTCTTGGTACCGCTTCTATCGCAGATCCAACACATGCCCCGGTCGAGGTAGTGCCTTTAACAGACGAATTTCGCCCAAGAGGCCAATCACGATGTAAGCCAAGGGGGCATGCACCAATGAGAGGGACCTAGTGGGCGAGTGATTGGGTTTGGGACGGGTGTACTACTAGCGAAAAGTGCCGAGTGAACAACATTCGAAGCGTATGCACCCCCCCGGTTGGCGATGGGTATCCTTAGTCCCAACTCCCGAGATGAAACATCCAAGGGAGCCAAGATTCGTTATGCGGTTCTGTCCGTTCACATTAATATGCTGATTTTCAGGTCGTCCCAACTTGATGGGGAAATAAACGTGGGGTAGGATCGTTTCACCCTTCGGCTATTTTGATTACCTACGAGCACGAGTATTTCCTTCACTATCCCCAGTGGAGTTGCCACTGTGAGGGGGTCGAAAAAGCACAAGGCTAATGCGTGACCTCGTCCCTCGTGGGAGTGACGTTTCTTTTTGTCAAATCAAGTGTAATTGAATTTCCTGTGAGTTTACACCCAATTGACTAGTAATATAGGAGTCGCCATTTATTTTTTAACGACAATGAGAAAAATTGACAAAACCCGGTTATCGTGACATAAAGGGAGTGCAATTATGTTTGACCACGACGGCCATAGGTTCCCTTGTGATTCCTGGTGTGGGGATCGCTCAACGTACACCCGCAGGGTAGAGATTGAGGGTTCGGGGGACTGTAACTACCGAGAGGAGTACTCGCTCTTCAATAACTCCAGTGGCAGGATATCCTTATTAGCTCAGCATAAATAATTGAAGGGACATGCGTTAACTATTAAACTAATCTGAATTGATTTTAACAATATGCAACACATAATACTAGATCGATCGTGATTATCTTGTTTAGATTGATTTAAGGGACCTAGCATGATAGTTCAATTTCCCAAGATATTATCTTTATTAGGCGTGATAGAACAATCAGATTAATAGTTTAACAGTTTTATAAAAGGGCGAGGAAAGCGATTAAATCATGCGAAGGGACACATTACGACGCACCCTTGAGAGGTGCGTCACAGTTCTCAGAAAACTAACCACTTTGGCTTTGCTATTTCTCCTTTTATTTAACGAATCTCAAGTTTCCGGGCTTAATTCTTCAGCTACAAGGGACAGGATACGTTATGTTCAATTTTTGGATCGATTGCGACAGAACGCTTGATCAATTTCGCAGCGTGAGGCTTAGGCTTAGGCTTAGGGGTTGGAGTCAATACTCAGATAATGAATTGTGTGTTGGTTTCACGTCGAATTTGGGGCTGTATTTATAGAAAAGAGTTCATGGAAAGATAGAATTTTAGAGCACTAATCCAAGAAGAATTAGGAAAGAACACGTACCCAGGTAATTTCAGCGCCCAGGGCTGGGCGTTAAAGATTTCGGCGCCTAGCTCTGGGCGTTGAAAATGGGATCCAGGAAATTTCAGCGCCCAGGTCTGGGCGTTGAAAATGATGTTTGGGCCGAGTTCTTTGTCAGATTTGAACTCTTAGAATCCGGAGTGTTTGAGACTTATCCGAGTCTTTTAGGGCGCATTAACTTTATGACGGAATACGTCTGGGCCCGTTACGAACTCTAGGTTCGTTAGAATTTTAATTAATACGTAACTCTTATTTTCGAATTATACTAGGAATAGGATTCCTCTTGCAAATTCTATCTCTTTTAGGATTTATGTTGGAGTGCAACACCTAATTCTGACAGGTTTCTATCTTTTATGTCTTGCCACTTTTAGCAACTACCCGTTACGGAGTTGCTATTTTTAGCAAGTTTCTATAAATAGCAGGTTCGGGTGAAATGAAAAGGGTGATCGAGATTCGTTATTTTATAGGAGATGCGTTGCCAAGTGGAGATTTATGTTCTCATCATTGAACCTTCCCTTTCGGGAATGGGGACAAAAGTAGGTGTCTACAGCTTATGGTGCGTGGGGGCAAGTTCAAGAAATCTGGTAAGAAGAGGAATGCTAAGAAAGGTGGCAAGAAGGCTAGCCCGACTAAGAAAACTGGCGCTAAGTCTGAAAAGAGGAAGGTCAGTCAACCTACTTCTGAATCTGAATGCTTCTACTGCAAGAAGAAGGGGCATTGGAAGAGAGATTGCTTGAAGCTAAAGGAAGATCAGAAGAATGGAACAGTCGTTCCATCTTCAGGTATTTTCGTTATAGACTGTATACTTGCTAATTCAACTTCTTGGGTATTAGATACAGGTTGTGGCTCACACTTATGTTCCAATCCATAGGGACTAAGAAGAAGTAGAAGGTTAAGCAAGGGTGAAGTCGACCTACGAGTGGGAAATGGAGCACGGATTGCTGCATTAGCTGTAGGAACTTATTATTTGTCGTTGCCCTCTGGGCTAGTTTTGGAACTGGAAGAGTGTTTCCATGTTCCAAGTCTTACTAAAAACATCATTTCTGTTTCTTGCTTAGATGCTAAGGGATTTTCCTTTTTAATAAAAGACAATAGTTGTTCGTTTTATTTTAAAGAGATGTTTTATGGATCTGCTAGATTAGTCAATGGACTTTATTTATTAGATCACGACAAACAAGTTTATAACATAAATACCAAAAAGGCCAAAAAGGATGATTCAGATCTCACCTATCTGTGGCATTGTCGATTAGGCCATATTAACTTAGAACGCATAGAAAGACTTCAAAAGGAATGAATTCTAGACCCATTTGACTTAGAGGATTATGGTAAGTGCGAATCATGTTTACTTGGCAAAATGACAAAGAAACCTTTCTCTAAAGTTGGAGAAAGAGCAACTGAACTATTGGGTTTAATCCATACAGATGTATATGGACCAATGAGTACAAATGCTAGAGGTGGTTTCAGCTACTTTATCACTTTCACTGATGACTTCAGTAGATATGGTTATGTCTACCTAATGAAGCATAAGTCTGAATCCTTTGACACATTAAAGGAATTTTAGAGTGAAGTAGAGAATCAATTAGGCAAGAAGAATAAGGCACTGTGGTCTGATAGAGGCGGTGAATATCTGAGCTATGAATTTGATGACCATCTGAAAGAATGTGGAATTCTATCAGAATTGACTCCTTCTGGAACACCACAATGGAACGGTGTGTCGGAACGGAGGAACAGAACTTTGCTAGACACGGTTAGATCAATGATGGGTCAGGCCGAACTTCCAATAGAATTTTGGGGACATGCACTAAATACAGCTACACTCACTATAAATAGAGCTCCGTCTAAAGCTGTTGAAAAGACTCCATATGAGTTATGGTTTGGAAAGCCTCCAAATGTGTATTTTCTTAAGATTTGGGGATGTGAAGTATACGTCAAACGATTAATTTCAGACAAACTTCATCCAAAATCTGACAAATGTATCCTTGTGGACTATCCAAAGGAAACAAAGGGGTATTACTTTTACAATACATCTGAGAACAAGGTGTTTGTTGCTCGAGATGGTATCTTTTTGGAAAAGGATCACATTTCCAAAATGATAAGTGGGAGAAAAGTATACCTCGAAGAAATTCGAGTCGAACAACAAACTCTAGAGAATGCTCAAGATGACATTCAAGATGAAACCAGAGATCTTTAGAAGTATCTGGTGAGAATCATGGACAATCTAGAAATGTAACCCCGCGTAGATCGCAAAGATATAGATCTCAACCGGAAAGGTACTTAGGTATTTTGACGAACGAGAGCTATGACGTTCTATTACTTGAAAGTGATGAACCTGCGACTTACAAACAAGCTTTGACGAGCCCTAGCTCCAAACAATGGCATGAAGCCATGCAATCTGAATTAGACTCCATGTCTGAAAACCAAGTATGGGATTTGGCCGATTTGCCAGATGGCTACCAAACCATAGGAAGCAAATGGGTTTTCAAACTGAAAAAGGACAAGGATGGGAAACTAGAAGTTTTCAAAGCTAGATTGGTTGCAAAAGGTTACAGGCAAGTCCACGGTGTGGATTACGATGAAACCTTTTCACCAGTTGCAATGCTAAAGTATATTCGGATAATGTTAGCAATCGCTGCATATTACGATTACGAAATATGGCAGATGGATGTCAAAATCGCTTTCTTAAACGGCGTTTTAACAGAAACTGTGTTTATGACACAGCCTGAGGGTTTTGAGGATCCAAAGAATGCTAAAAAGGTATGCAAGCTAAAGAAATCAATCTACGAATTGAAGCAGGCATCAAGAACGCAGACGAATCTTGTGTATACAAGAAGGTCAGTGGAGCAAAATTGCTTTTCTAGTATTATATGTCGACGACATATTACTTATCGGAAATGACATTTCTATGTTGAACTCTGTCAAGATTTGGCTTGGGAAATGTTTTTCGATGAAGGATCTAGGAGAAGCACCGTACATACTGGGCATCAAGATTTACAGAGATAGATCTAAAAAGATGATTGGACTTAGTCAAAGCACTTATATTAATAAGGTTCTTGAAAGGTTCAAGATGGCAGACTCCAAGCGAGGCTACCTACCCATGTCTTATGGAATGACTCTAAGCAAGACTCAGTGCCCAAAAACACTTGATGAGCGTAGACGAATGAGTGGGATTCCAGATGCATCATTGATTGGTTCAATAATGTATGCTATGATATGTACACGCCCGGATGTTGCGTACGCACTCAGTGCTACGAGCAGATACCAGTCAGACCCAGGAGAGGCACATTGGACTGCTGCCAAGAACATTCTGAAGTACCAGAAAAGGCACAAAGATGACTTCCTGGTCTATGGTGGAGATGATGAATTAATTGTTAAAGGCTATACGGACGCAAGTTTCCAAACCGACAAAGATGATTTCAGATCACAGTCTGGGTTTGTCTCCTGCCTCAACGGAGGTGCAGTAAGCTGGAAAAGTGCTAAGCAAAGCACCATTGCGGATTCTACAACTGAAGTGGAGTACATTGCTGCACATGAAGCAGCAAAGGAAGCTATATGGCTAAGGAATTTCATAGGTGAACTTGGTTTAGTCCCCTCCATTAAAGGACCAATAGCCCTATATTGTGATAATAACGGAGCTATTGCACAGGCAAAGGAGCCTAGACACCACCAAAGAGTCAAGCATGTACTTCGTAGATTTCACCTTCCACGAGAGTTCGTTGAAAGAATAGAAGTCGAGATAAGCAAGATTGGAACTGATGACAACATCTCAGATCCGTTAACTAAACCTCTGCCGCAGGCGAAGCACAACTCGCACACTGCAGCTTTGGGGATCAAGCATATTGGAGAATGGCTTTGATGTCCTTGTTTAATGTTTTAAAGTTTTAGAGTTTAATACTTTGTAAAACATTATTGGTTAATCATTCACAATAAATGAATAGAATTCATTTTTCCATTTAATTTGTGGTTTATTAAATGATGAGTCCCTTCAAATTGACAATATATTCAAGATAGACTGTCAGGACCAGTCCTGTGACTAAGAAATGTCTATCAAGTGAACTTGAATGTCAAAAGTTGAAAATGGTCCCTGGTCGGAGTTTTCTATAAAGATGAACGCATAGAAAACGTTAGACGACTAGAATGCAAGATGACTAGTAGTTCTGTTTCTTGAACTATGTCGACATGGCAATGTCATAATTATTTGCATAGATACTTACTTTGGGAAGACTAGTATCGGACAGACCTATGAAAACTTTACTGTAAGAGATGAAAATCTGTCATAAGTAAATTTCATTAAATTATTACACACTAATCCTCAATACCTGAGTGATTTGAGATTACTTGTTTGAGAACTGCTTACTTTGACGTTGTCAACCGTCGCACCGTAAAAGGAGGCTATAAAGGCAACGCTCAGGTAATCACCTATCAAACGAAGTCTAATCTCAAGATCGCAAGATTGGGATTGTCCTCCCATAAATCGGGATGAGATGCTGAAAGTTGTACAAGGCCACTCGGAGAGCTAGAAACTGTAAAATGCATGGCCGTGCTCAGATGAATCATAGGCTATGATTATCTGTTTATTTGATCAGTTGAACTCTGAAACCGAGAAACACCTCTGGATATAATAAGGATGAAAACTCTTACCTTATGTTCAAGAGCAAGCATCGAGCGACAAAGGAATTAGGAAATGCACACTTGTCCCTAAGGACAAGTGGGAGACTGAAGGAAATAATGCCCTTGGTCCAACTATGCATTTAATGTTAAGTCTAATAAATGAGGTTCGGTATTAATAAGTTAATAATTCAGTGAGATCAAGTGAGCTAAATTCCTAGCTAGAGGCCGCTTCAGTTCAAGTGGAATTAATGATATTAATCCACAGGTTACTCTTGACTGAACCCGTAGGGTCACACAAATAGTACGTAAACGGATCAAGTATTTAATGGCATTAAATACTCCATCTATGGATATTCGGAATCGACGGATCTTGGTTTCAGTGGGAGCTGAGATCGTCAAAGGCAAGTAAATGAATACTCCGGAAACGATGATATTTCCGGAAACGGAAATATGGATCGTATCGGAAATATAAATATTATCCAAGTCGTAGATGTTGCCGGAAACGGAAACATGGTACGTATCGGAAAATATTATTGGAAATGGAAATATTTTCGGAATCGGAAATATTGCCGGAAACGAAAATATTGTCAGAATCGGAAATATTATCGGAATCGAAAAATAATTCCGGAAAAGGAAATATTAAATATTTGTTCGAAACGAAAATTAATTCCGGAATCGGAAATGTTAAATATTATTCGTGTCGGAAAAGAATTCCAGAATCGGGAATTTATTCGGAAAGCGTGTTGTACGAATTAGCATCGGACGAGGCTTGCTAGACGAAGGCCCAGCACGAAGCCAGGCCGACGCCCAGCAAGCCACACGCATCCAACATCACGACAAGGCCTCAACCAGGCCCAGCGCAAGGCTAGGCCCAGCCAAGGCTGGCGCGCGCACACAAATGGGCTGCGGGCAGTGAGCCTGTGCGCCGTGCGCTCAGCGTGGGCCGCAAGGCTTGCGCATGGGCGTGTGGTGCTCGTGCGGTGTGTGTGTACGTGCTATACGAATCCTAAAGCTATCGGATTTCGTGCATATATTAAATCCTAATCCTAAAAGATTAAATTAATTATTTAGAGTTCTAATAGGATTCTAATTAATTAATTAGTATTCTAACAGGATTCGAAATCCTTTTCAAGGTTCTATAAATATATGCCTAGGGTCATAAATTTATACACGAGTTTTTCAACAAGTATTCATACAATAAAACAGTGATTTTTTAGCAGAAAAATCTGTCACATTCTTGCCCATAATTAGCCGAAAATTATAGTACCTTAAGGGCGATTCTAGTTGGTCAATCTTAAGGCGGATCCGGTGTAGACACCTACTTTTGTCCCCATTCCCGAAAGGGAAGGTTCGATGATGAAAACGTAAATCTCCACTTGACAACGCATCTCCTATAAAATAACGAATCTCGATTCCCCTTTTCATTTCACCCGAAACCTGCTATTTATAGAAACCTGCTATTTATGGAAACCTGCTAAAAATAGTAACTGTCGTAATGGGTAGTTGTTAAAAGTGGCAAGTCATAAAAGATAGAAACCTGTCAGAATTAGGTGTTTCACTCCAACATAAATCCTAAATGAGATAGAAATTGCGAGAGAATCCTATTCCTAATATGTTTCGAAAGTAAGAGTCACGTATTAACTAAAATCCTAACGAGCCTAGAGTTCGTAACGGGCCCAGACGCATCCCGTCACAAGGTTAATACGCACTAAAAGACTCAATTAAATCTCAAAAACTCCGGATTCTAGGAATCTGAATCTGACTAAGAAAAACAGCCCAGATCCTATTTTCAACGCCTGGCTCTGGGCGCCGAAATCTTCGGCGCCCAGGCTTGGGCGCTGAAAATACCTGGTATGTGTTTTTTCCTAATTCCTTGTGGATTAGAGTTCTGCAATTCTATCTTTCCACGAACTCTTTTCTATAAATAGGGCCTTAAGTTCGACGTGAAAAAAAAACAACACACAATTATATTCTGAGTATTGACTCTAAACCCCTAAGCCTAAGCCTCACGCAGCAAAACTGATCACGCGTTCTGTCGCAATCGATCCATAAATCGAACAGAAAATATCCCGTCCCATAATTTGAGATTCGTTAAATAAAAGGAGAAATAGGAAATTCAAAGTGGTTAGTTTTCTGATAACCGTGACGCACCTCTCAAGGGTGCGTCGTAATGTGTCCCTTTTCCATGGTTTAATTGCTTTCCTCGCCCTTTTATGAACTGTTAAACTAACTAAAATCTGATTGTTCGATCACGCTTAATAAATATGATATTTTTGGGAAATTGGATTATCATGCTAGGTCCCTTAAAACAATCCTAATCAGATAATCGCGTTCGATCTAGTACTATATGTTGCATATTGATAAAATCAACTCAGATTAGTTTAATAGTTAACGCATGTCCCTTCAATTATTTATGCTGAGCTAGTAAGGATATCCTGCCTCTGGAGTTATCGAAGAGCGAGTACTCCTCTCGGTAGTTACAGTCCCCCGAACCCTCAATCTCTACCCTGCGGGTGTACGTTGAGCGATCCCCACCACCAGGGATCACAAGGGAACCTACGGCCGTCGTGGTCAAACATAATTGCACTCCCTTTATGTCACGATAACCGGGTTTTGTCAGTTTTTCTCATTGTCGTTAAAAACTGAATGGCGACTCCTATATTACTAGTCAATTGGGTGTAAACTCACAGGAAATCCAATTACACTTGATTTGACAAAAAGAAGCGTCACACCCACGAGGGACGAGGTCACGCAATAGCCTCGTGCTTTTTCGACCCCCTCACAGTGGCGACTCCACTGGGGATAGTGAAGGAAATTCTCGTGCTTGTAGGTAATCAAAATAGCCGAAGGGTGAAACGATCCTACCTCGCGTTTATTTCCCAATCAAGTTGGGACGACCTGAAAATCAGCATATTAATGTGAACGGACAGAACCGCATAACGAATCTTGGCTCCCTTGGTGTTTCATCTTGGGAGTTGGGACTAAGGATACCCATCGCCAACCGGGGGGTGCATACGCTTCGAATGTTGTCCACTCGGCACTTTCGCTAGTAGTACACCCGTCCCAAACCCAATCGCTCGCTCATTAGGTCCCTCTCGCCTGCATGCCCCCTTGGCTTGCACTTGCGGGTTGGCCTCTTGAGCGAAATTCGTCTGCTGAAGACACTACCTGGACCGGGGCATGTGATGGATCTACGATAGAAGCGGTACCAAGCCAGGCGCAAATAACTACCCATAGAAGCCTATCATAAACTACATGACATATTATTATTGCCTCATGATGGAATGTTAGTTATGTGTAGCGAAATATATGATTGTGTGTGAAAAACTGTCCTAGAAAAACCAACGACCTTAAAAATTTCCCAAACATTCATAAACCAATTTGCCAAAGATTTATACCGAAACACGTGTTCCGCAAACCCGAACGATCGCCACAAAAATAAGCGACGCCCGGGATGGCCTGTAACGAATCCCACAAACGCTGCACAACGCATAAAGGACGTTATTAGGCAAGCACGCAAAATTGAAGTCGCATAAACAAAAGTAGACGCAAACAGAAAACGAGAACCAGCCAGGGACGCATTTTAAACTCCCCTGGCTGGGCGCCAGAATTTCTCACGCCCTACGCTGGGCGCTGAAGTTGCTGCTTGGCCTTCTGGTCAGGCGCAGCAGCCTCGGTGCCCGCGCAAAAGGAAATTACGTAGCACAAAAAAAAACGTTCGCAAAAAATTGCTACGAGGGCGTAAGAAAAGCACTCGATTTCAAAAGCGACTCGTAAAAAATTAATAACTCTTTGCGTCGTTGTTAGGCCTCCTACAACGACAATGCTCGGCACTAAAAACCGAACATGCTAATAATTATGAATGTCACACGGGCAAGTGTTTCGAAAATCCAAAGAATGACCAAAAGAAAGAACTAAAAAGTGTACCAACAAAAGAAATAGTGAAAAACCAATAGAGAGAGTCGAAGTCTAGACTAAGTAATACTGGAAACTTTGGGACCTAAACTTTAGCTTATCTTATGCATAGGACTGGTCCTGCCACTTGGTGCCGATCAGGAAATCAACGGTTAGTGCGCCTCGAAGATACATCGCCAACACCAGGTTTAGTGACTCCAAGCTCCGTCCGTCATCCCTCATTTCAAGGATCTCCGCTTCCCCAACCTCGATTCGCACCCTCAAACATGTCCATCGAAGAATTGCAAGAGCAGATGGCTCAAATGACCCAACTCATGGGCCAACTGAAAATGGAAAACGAAGCCTTAGCGGCTGCGCAAGCCAAAAACGACCTCGATAACGAGAAGAGGATTGAAAAAATGGTCCCACAGCAAACCATGGGGAGCAAGTACTTCTCCCTCGATCCTGAACCTTTTCCTGGCAAACTACCAGAAAAGTTTAGTTCATCGGACTTACCAAAGTTTAAAGCCACGGATAATCCCCGTGATCATCTATTGAGCTTAATTTGTGAATGCCATGAACTTGAAAGGCGTGGACAAGTCCATGTATTTACCTGCCTTTCCTTTGTCCTTGGAACCTGTGCCGCTCAAATGGTACTATCACCAGGACCCTAAGCTCTTCCCCACTTGGGAAGACTTTGTCAATGTCTTCATCAAGCAATACTCGTCGAACATGGATTTTCAAGTCACCATGCGCGAGATGGAAGTTCTCTTCCAAAAGAAAAATGAAGGTTTCACAACCTAATTTTCTAGATGGAGGGATCAGGCGGCCCAGCTAATCAATAGGCCTCCCGAAACAGAATTGGTCCAAAAATTCATTGACAACCTGGACCCCACCTACAGACAGCGCCTTAGGTACCTGGGACTTGACACTTTCAAAAGAGTTTATGATGTGGGAATAAAGATCGGGGATGATCTCGAAAAAACAATACAAAGTAAACCCGCATACAAAAGCAATACCTACAACAGGGGCAACACATCCCAAGCCCATGAACTCCATGCCGTAGAGGAGACTCCCGCCCGAAGAAGCCCTGGAAGATGGGTCTGAGACCGAAAGTTTGCCCCACTCGGGTCGACTTTGGTACAAGCCTTTGAAAGACTAACCAATCAAAGAAAGAAAGTTGAGACCTATAGGCCCCACCCGTGACCCTCCTGTCAAGAACAAATATTGGGTCGAAGGTACTTACTGCAAATTCCATCAAGGAAATGGGCATGACACTGAAAACTGCTGGAATCTAAAACATATGATCCAGGACATGATAGAGGATGAAGTGATACCTCTCCCTAATGTTGGCAAACCCAACAACAACAAGAGCCCACTCGGCTCTTGTCACATCTCTCTCGACCAACCAGAAAATGAGAACTTCGACCCTACGGTATACATTACGCCCCAAGGTGCACCACCCGCTGTGGTCCCTATGGATCGAATCGAGAGAGAAGTGTGCGGTGTGTGGGATGATGATGCTAAAGATATTTACCTATCTCAAGTGTCGGGCCAGGACCTCTTTACTGAAACTTGGCCCGGGTATGCTCTCATTGACACCACCCCTCAGGAGCCCGAGGTCGACAACCTCACCCGATCCGGAAGGATATACCAACCGGATATTCGCCCACCTTCTATGGACGATATCCCAGTTAGGCAAACTCCTGAGAATGGACGGCACACCACCGTCGCGGAAGTCATTGAAAATCCTCTCTTGAAACAACTAAAAAGAACCAAAGCCGAAATTACCATCTAGGATCTCATGTGTACTTCAAAGGAACATCGCGAAAAGCTTATTCGCTCACTCGACCTCATCTCAGTACCTACAGATATCACACCTGACTCACTGGTTAGCCATGTCACGAGAGATGCCGGAGAAAAGGCCATAGTTTTCACTGACAAAGACTTGCCCAAAGACAGGGGTGCTCACAACAAAGCCCTTTATCTAGTGGTTGGATGCAAAGGACAAAACATCCCCCTAACGCTCGTAGATAACGGTTCGGCGGTCAATATTTGCCCATTGCGAACCGCCCATTGTTTGGGGCTAGGAAATGATGACTTCCAAACCGCCACGCAAGGGGTACGAGCTTATGATAACTCCCGAAGGCCTGTGTTGGGGAAAATCAACCTCACCATACAAATCGGGCCTGTGGCACGCACCACGGAGTTTCAAATAATTGACATCAAGCCCACTTTCATCCTCCTCTTGGGGCGACCTGAAGGAAATAATGCCCTTGGTCCAAGTATGCATTCTATGTTAAGTCTAATAAGTGCGGTTCAGTATTAATTAACAAGTTAATAATTCAGTGAGATCAAGTGAGCTGAATGCCTAGCTAGAGGCCGCTTCAGTTCAAGTGGAATTAATGATATTAATCCACAGCTTACTCTTGACTGAACCCGTAGGGTCACACAAATAGTACGTAAACGGATCAAGTATTTAATGGCATTAAATACTCCATCTATGGATATTCGGAATCGACGGATCTTGGTTTCAGTGGGAGCTGAGATCGTCACAGGCAAGAAATGAATACTCCGGAAACGATGATATTGCCGGAAACGGAAATATGGATCGTATCGGAAATATAAATATTATCCAAGTCGTAGATGTTGCCGGAAACGGAAACATGGTACGTATCGGAAAATATTATCGGAAATGGAAATATTGCCGGAATCGGAAATATTGCCGGAAACGGAAATATTGTCAGAATCGGAAATATTATCGGAATCGGAAAATAATTCCGGAAACGGAAATATTAAATATTTGTTCGAAACGGAAATTAATTCCGGAATCGGAAATATTAAATGTTGTTCGTATCGGAAATGAATTCCGGAATCGGGAATTTAATCGGAAGCGTATCGTACGAATTAGCATCGGACGAGGCCCGCTAGACGAAGGCCCAGCACGAAGCCAGGCCATCGCCTAGCGAGCCGCATGCAGCAACGCACGCCTCGACCAGGCCCAGTGCAAGGCCAGGCCCAGCCAAGGGCGCGCGCGCGCAGCACCGCACATGGGTTGTGCGCTTGTCGTGGGCCGCAAGGCCTGCGCGGGTGCACGGCTTGTACGATGCGTGTGCGGGAAATCCTAATCCTATTAGGATTCGTGCGAAGATTAAAATCCTAATCCTATTAGATTTGCTTTGTTATTTAGAGTCCTAGTAAAGTTCTAATTAACAAATCCACATCCTAGTAGGATTACAATTCCTTTTCCATACCTCTATAAATAAGGGCCTAGGGTCATTATTTGTATACACGATTTCAAGTATTCAAAGTGATTTTTGAGAGCAAAAATTCAGTCATATAATTGCCTACATTAGCCGAAAATTCGAAGTACCTTAAGGGCGATCCTAGTTGGTCAAGCTTAAGGCGGATCCGGACGTGTTGTGGACTATCTACGGAGGGACGACATTTGGAGTCCTAAAGACTTGTTCTTGTTCTTGTTCGGTTCGGGCGCAGCTAGGGAAGGCACGCAACAAAATGTATGCATCTAAACTATGCTAAATGATTATATGTAAATAATATGCTTTCCTTGCTTTATGGTTTTTCCGCATGATTTATGAATTGTCATATGTATCATAACCTAACAGTGGTATCACGAGCCTCTTATTATTTTCATAATCTAAATTGCATAAACATGGTTAAATATTACAAATTTGCAAGAATTAAAAGGGGTGATTAATTTTTATAATTGTTAATTAATTGCAAATTGCGTTTATTTAATTATACGTACGCAGTTTTTCGGCAGTTTCTTCGTTACTCATCCAAATCGAGTGATTTTTGTGTTAATTCCGCATGTAAAAGGCATTCTAAAATTTTGACAAAAATAATATTTTTCGGCCGAACCCAGAATTCTCAAATTCGAAGCCTAACTATGACTTTTCGGAGGTTTTAGTTTTTCGAATGCAAAATTTCGTAAATTTAAGATGTTAAATTAAATATTTGCGATTCTTGTTGATAGATCTTGAATTTTTGATTGACCTACTGTATATGTTTAACAAGTTTGAATGCCTAGCCTTGTTAATTATACAATCTAATTTGTAATTATGATTAATTTGTTGAAAATTGGAATAATTTAGAATTAATTTGATTTTCATAATTAGTTATAATTTAATTAGATACCAATGATTAAAAACCACCATAAAAATTGTAAATTTATGTTAAATTTTAAATTTTTATGACCTAGACTTGAATCCATGTTAATCGGAAATCAATTAAATAATAAATTTTCGATTTTTTCGCCCTAAAATTATGAAATTAATATTATTTATTAATTTGTCATTAATTTTGAATATAAATTTTTAATTTTTATGCGACTCGCTTATATAACTTGCACGCACAAAGCAATGGACGCTACGTGTTACCCTTAAGGGGTGTTGTATAGTGCGGGCATGCGACGACGAGCAAGGGAGCTCGTAGCCCATGCGGTACGAATGCAGCGAGCAAGGGCATGGTGCACGAGCACAAGGCAGCAGCCCTGCCTTGTGTCGTGGGCTGTGAGCCATGGGCGTGTGGGCAGGAGCGAGAGCAAGGCACGAGCCGTCGCGTGTGGGCAGCAAGCGTGCTGCGCCACAGCGCGCACTGCCTCGCGCAAGCATGCGGAGCCTCGCGCGCAGCGAGCGCAAGCTCGCGTGCCACGAGCACTACGCCCAGCGTCGATCGCTCGCGCGCAGCGAGCGCCAGCTCGCATGCCGCTGCCTCGTGCGATGAGCGCAAGCTCGCGTGCGAGAAAGGCAGGCGCGCAGCGAGCGATGGCTCGCATGGATCGAGCGCTGGCAAGCGAGCGCAGCGAGCGATGGCTCGCATGAATCGAGCGCTGGGGCGGGCAGCGAGCGATGGCTCGCGTGCATCGAGCGCTGGCGCGCGCAGCGAGCACTGGCTCGCGTGTTCGATTGACGCCTTGCGATGGGGAGCAGCAGCGATGCGAGGCAGCGCATGGGCTGCGCGCACATGGCCAGCGATGGCTGTGTGCGTGTGGCCCATGGGCGTGCGTAGCGTGGGATTGTTGCGTTGCGATTAGATAGTTTTGAAATTTTAATTTGAAATTTTCAGTTTACGTAATTTTAATTAATTTTAAAATTAATAATTTAAATTACTTTCTTGGATTTTAATTTTGAATATTGTAATTATAATAAATTTTATTTATTCTAATTATTTTACTAAAATAAAATCATGAATTAATTTAAATACGACTGAAATTAAATTAAACTTTTTGGATTCAATTATAAATTTATATGAGCTTTAAATTTTAATTAAATTTGTATGTTTCCGGTTAGACTAAAAATACATTTTTATGTTTAAAATTAGTAAAGCATATGAATTTATTGGTTTAAGTGGGAGCCCTTTTTTTTTAGTCATAAACTCTTGATTAGGTCTACAAATCCTTAAGGTTTAAACAACTTGATTAGAATTAATAAGGACTGAATAATTTGTAGATTATTGGTGCCCTTGATTAATTGCTGCAAATGTTTATGTGATGCATAATGTGTTTTACTAACCAGCTAAGTGGGTCATTCATGTTAATGAATGGGTGAATGGTATATATTATATATGTACTGTTTTGCAGGTTATGAAGTGACTAGTATGGCCCAAATAGGATAGAAAATATGGTCTGCGAACCATTAATTTGAATGTAATTGGTCTAAAGTACCAAAGTTGTTTTTCAATTCAAATATGGTCTGCGTACCATCAAATAGTTGTAATTAGTTTTAATTATAGCTTATCCTATTTGAAGAAAATGGTGCCTCCCACGGAGATTTTCAAGACGGACTTTGAAGTTAAAGCTTCAAGATGAAGTCGGGCCATACTAGATCACATTTATCTTATGCATGTTTTAAGTTATTTATTGCTTTTAAATATGTCTTAAAATGCATGAGATCAAAAGCTTGATTATGTTGCATGATTAAGGATTTTAGTTCACTTAAAATCTAACCAACATAGTAAGAGCCTTAAGTTCCAAACTTAAAATTGAGTTAAAAGGTGCCATGCCAAAATATACACTTGCTTGGATATCCTTTACATCATTCTAGTAATAGTTTTCGCTCAGCGAGGTGTTACTTATTGGTCCTAAAGGGGCAAGGTACACAAATAATTGTGAGTACATGTTAGTTTTGGTGAAACTCAACGATATAAGTAAGGAGTCCTTTTATGTCGTGGCAAAATCGATAGGTTTACCTAATAAGTTCTTAGACGTACCTATCAACCAAGAATAGTTTCTAGACTATTAGCAAAAGGCTTTTGCTTACCTAAGATGTTTTAGGATTAAGTCGACAAACTGTGCTTAGTTCTTCAATGATTTTAGGATCTTGGAATCATTTTATTCACACCTGCCGGAACACATAACTTGAATAAAATGCTTAATGAACATTGAATTATGCATGTATGCTAGAATTTAAGTTTATTAAGAGAAACTGTGAATGGTTATTTATTTGTTTATTCTTTTCAATTGTAGTTTTAAATATGGCAAACAACAATTCATTCAACATTCGATCAATTCTCGAAAAGGAGAAGTTGAGCGGGAAAAACTTCCTTGACTGGCAAAGGAACTTGCAAATAGTTCTTATGCAGGAAGAAAAGGAGTAAGTCCTAGAAGAGGCGATGCCCGAAGCCGCAGGCGACGGGGTCACTCAGGCAGCCCTCAATCGTTGGATTGATGCCAACAAGGATGTGAAATGTCTAATGCTCGCCACCATGAGTGCAGATCTGCAGAAAACGTTCATCAACTCAGATGCTTTCACAATCATCAGTGAGTTGAAGAACATGTTCCAAGATCTGGCTCGAGTCGAAAGATTCGAGACTCATAGGCAAATTCTTGAGACCAAGCTTAAGAAAGGCGAGCCCGTAAGTCCACATGTTCTCAAAATGATTGGACTCATTGAGAATATGAGTCGGCTGGATCGGCAATTTTCTCAGGAAATGGCTATAGACACCATCCTCCATTCTCTTCATAGCGGGTATAATCAGTTCAAACTGAACTACAGTATGAATAGTCTGGACAAAACGCTCACTGAGCTTCACGGTATGCTGAAGACCGCTGAAAAGACGCTCAAAAGTGATAAGCATGATGTGCTTATGGTGCGTGGGGGCAAGTTCAAGAAATCTGGAAAGAAGAGGAATGCTAAGAAAGGTGGCAACAAGGCCAGCCCAACTAAGCAAACTGGCGCCAAATCTGTAAAGAGGAAGGTCAGTCAACCCACTTCTGAATCCGAATGCTTCTACTGCAAGAAGAAGGGGCATTGGAAGAGAGATTGCTTGAAGCTAAAGGAAGATCAGAAGAACGGAACAGTCGTTCCATCTTCAGGTATTTTCGTTATAGACTGTATACTTGCTAATTCAACTTCTTGGGTATTAGATACAGGTTGTGGCTCACACTTATGTTCCAATCCACAGGGACTAAGAAGAAGTAGAAAGTTAAGCAAGGGTGAAGTCGACCTACGAGTGGGAAATGGAGCACGGATTGCTGCATTAGCTGTAGGAACTTATTATTTGTCGTTGCCCTCCGGGCTAGTTTTGGAACTGGAAGAGTGTTTCCATGTTCCAAGTCTTACTAAAAACATCATTTCAGTTTCTTGCTTAGATGCTAAGGGATTTTCCTTTTTAATAAAAGACAATAGTTGTTCGTTTTATTTAAAAGCGATGTTTTATTGATCTGCTAGATTAGTCAATGGACTTTATTTATTAGATCACGACAAACAAGTATATAACATAAATACCAAAAAGGCCAAAAAGGATGATTCAGATCTCACCTATCTGTGGCATTGTCGATTAGGCCATATAAACTTGAAACGCTTAGAAAGACTTCAAAAGGAAGGAATTCTAGAACCATTTGACTTAGAGGATTATGGTAAATGCGAATCATGTTTACTTGGCAAAATGACAAAGCAACCTTTCTCTAAAGTTGGAGAAAGAGCAAATGAACTATTGGGTTTAATCTATACAGATGTATGTGGACCAATGAGTACAAATTCTAGAGGTGGTTTCAGCTACTTTATCACTTTCACTGATGACTTCAGTAGATATGGTTATGTCTACCTAATGAAGCATAAGTCTGAATCCTTTGACAAATTCAAGGAATTTCAGAGTGAAGTAGAGAATCAATTAGGCAAGAAGATTAAGGCACTGCGGTCTGACAGAGGCGGTGAATATCTGAGCTATGAATTTGATGACCATCTGAAAGAATGTGGAATTCTATCAGAATTGACTCCTCCTGGAACACCACAATGGATCGGTGTGTCGGAACGGAGGAACAGAACCTTGCTAGACATGGTCATGTCAATGATGGGTCAGGCCAAACTTCCATTAGAATTTTGGGGACATGCACTAAATACAGCTGCACTCACTATAAATAGAGCTCCGTCTAAAGCTGTCGAAAAGACTCTATATGAATTATGGTTTGGAAAGCCTCCAAATGTGTCTTTTCTTAAGATTTGGGGATGTGAAGTATACGTCAAACGATTAATTTCAGACAAACTTCATCCAAAATCTGACAAATTTATCCTTGTGGGCTATCCAAAGGAAACAAAGGGGTATTACTTCTACAATACATCTGAGAGCAAGGTGTTTGTTGCTCGAGATGGTGTCTTTTTGGAGAAAGCTCACATTTCCAAAATGACAAGTGGGAGAAAAGTAGACCTCGAAGAAATTCGAGTCGAACAACAAACTCTAGAGAATGCTCAAGATGACATTCAGGATGAAACTCAGAGATCTTTAGAAGAATCTGGTGAGAATCATGGTCAATCTAGAAATGTTACCCCGCGTAGATCGCAAAGATATAGATCTCAACCGGAAAGGTACTTAGGTATTTTGACGAACGAGAGCTATGACGTTCTATTACTTGAAAGTGATGAACCTGCGACTTACAAACAAGCTATGACGAGCCCTAGCTCCAACCAATGGCAAGAAGCCATGCAATCTGAATTAGACTCCATGTCTGAAAACCAAGTATGGGATTTGGTCGATTTGCCAGATGGCTACCAAGCCATTGGAAGCAAATGGGTTTTCAAACTGAAAAAGGACAAGGATGGGAAACTTGAAGTTTTCAAAGCTAGATTGGTTGCAAAAGGTTACAGGCAAGTCCACGGTGTGGATTACGATGAAACCTTTTCACCAGTTGCAATGCTAAAGTCTATTCGGATAATGTTAGCAATCGCTGCATATTACGATTACGAAATATGGCAGATGGATGTCAAAACTGCTTTCTTAAACGGCGTTTTAACAGAAACTGTGTTTATGACACAGCCTGAAGGTTTTGAGGATCCAAAGAATGCTAAAAAGGTATGCAAGCTAAAGAAGTCAATCTACGGATTGAAGCAGGCATCCAGGAGCTGGAATATACGTTTTGATGAAGCAGTCAGTGACTTTGGTTTTATCAAGAACGCAGACGAATCTTGTGTATACAAGAAGGTCAGTGGGAGCAAAATTGCTTTCCTAGTATTATATGTCGACGACATATTACTTATCGGAAATGACATTCCTATGTTGAACTCTGTCAAGATTTGGCTTGGGAAATGTTTTTCGATGAAAGATCTAGGAGAAGCACAGTACATATTGGGCATCAAGATTTACAGAGATAGATCTAAAAAGATGATTGGACTTAGTCAAAGCACTTATATCAATAAGGTGCTTGACAGGTTCAAAATGGCAGACTCCAAGCGAGGCTACCTACCCATGTCTCATGGAATAACTCTAAGCAAGACTCGGTGCCCAAAAACACTTGATGAGCGTAGACGAATGAATGGGATACCATATGCATCATTGATTGGTTCAATAATGTATGCTATGATATGTACACGCCCGGATGTTGCGTACGCACTCAGTGCTACGAGCAGATACCAGTCAGACCCAGGAGAGGCGCATTGGACTGCTGCCAAGAATATTCTGAAGTACCTGAAAAGGCACAAAGATGACTTCCTGATCTATGGTGGAGATGATGAATTAATTGTTAAAGGCTATACGGACGCAAGTTTCCAAACCGACAAAGATGATTTCAGATCACAGTCTGGGTTTGTCTTCTGCCTCAACGGAGGTGCAGTAAGCTGGAAAAGTGCTAAGCAAAGCACCATTGCGGATTCTACAACTGAAGCGGAGTACATTGCTGCACATGAAGCAGAAAAGGAAGCTATATGGCTAAGGAACTTCATAGGTGAACTTGGTGTAGTCCCCTCCATTAAAGGACCAATAGCCCTGTATTGTGATAATAACGGAGCTATTGCACAGGCAAAGGAGCCTAGACACCACCAGAGAGTCAAGCATGTACTTTGTAGATTTCACCTTCTACGAGAGTTCGTTGAAAGAAAAGAAGTCGAGATAAACAAGATTGGAACTGATGATAACATATCAGATCCATTGACTAAACCTCTGCCGCAGGCGATGCACAACTCGCACACTGCAGCTATGGGAATCAAGCATATTGGAGAATGGCTTTGATATCCCTGTTTAATGTTTTAAAGTTTTAGAGTTTAAATCTTTGTAAAACATTATTGGTTAATCATTCACAATAAATGAAGAGAATTCATTTTTCCATTTAATTTGTGGTTTATTAAATGATGAGTCCCTTCAATTTGGCGATATATTCAAGATAGACTGTCAGGACCAGTCCTGTGACTAAGAAATGTCTATCAAGTGAACTTGAATGTCAAAGGTTGAAAATGGTCCCTAGTCGGAGTTTTCTATAAAATTGGACGCATAGAAAACGTTAGACGATTAGAATGCAAGATGACTAGTAGTTCTGTTTCTTGAACTGTGTGGACATGGCAATGTCATAATCATTTGCATAGATACTTACTTTGGGAAGACTAGTATCGGACAAGACATATGAAACTTTACTGTAAGAGATGAAAATCTGTCATAAGTAAATTTCATTAAAATTATTAGACACTAAATCCTCAATACCTGAGTGATTTGAGATTACTTGTTTGAGAACTGGTTGCTTTGACGTTGACCAACCGTCGCACCGTAAAAGGAGGCTATAAAGGCAACGCTCAGGTAATCACCTATCAAACGAAGTCTAATCTCAAGATCGCAAGATTGGGATTGTCCTCCCATAAATCCGGATGAGATGCTTAAAAGTTGTACAAGGCCACTCGGAGAGCTAGAAACTGTGAAATGCATGGCCGTGCTCGGATGAATCATAGGCTATGATTATCTGTTTATTTGATCAGTTGAACTCTGAAACCGAGGAGCACCTCTGGACATAATAAGGATGACAACTCTTACCTTATGTTCAAGAGCAAGCATCGAGCGACAAACGAATTAGGAAATGCACACTTGTCCCTAAGGACAAGTGGGAGACTGAAGGAAATAATGCCCTTGGTCCAAGTATGCATTCTATGTTAAGTCTAATAAGTGCGGTTCAGTATTAATTAACAAGTTATTAATTCAGTGAGATCAAGTGAACTGAATGCCTAGCTAGAGGCCGCTTCAGTTCAAGTGGAATTAATGATATTAATCCACAACTTACTCTTGACTGAACCCGTAGGGTCACACAAATAGTACGTAAACGGATCAAGTATTTAATGGCATTAAATACTCCATCTATGGATATTCGGAATCGACGGATCTTGGTTTCAGTGGGAGCTGAGATCGTCACAGGCAAGAAATGAATACTCCGGAAACGATGATATTGCCGGAAACGGAAATATGGATCGTATCGGAAATATAAATATTATCCAAGTCGTAGATGTTGCCGGAAACGGAAACATGGTACGTATCGGAAAATATTATCGGAAATGGAAATATTGCCGGAATCGGAAATATTGCCGGAAACGGAAATATTGTCAGAATCGGAAATATTATCGGAATCGGAAAATAATTCCGGAAACGGAAATATTAAATATTTGTTCGAAACGGAAATTTATTCCGGAATCGGAAATATTAAATGTTGTTCGTATCGGAAATGAATTCCGGAATCGGGAATTTAATCGGAAGCGTATCGTACGAATTAGCATCGGACGAGGCCCGCTAGACGAAGGCCCAGCACGAAGCCAGGCCATCGCCCAGCGAGCCGCACGCAACAATGCACGCCTCGACCAGGCCCAGCGCAAGGCCAGGCCCAGCCAAGGGCGCGCGCGCGCAGCACCGCACATGGGCTGTGCGCTTGTCGTGGGCCACAAGGCCTGCGCGGGTGCACGGCTTGTACGATGCGTGTGCGGGATATCCTAATCCTATTAGGATTCGTGCGAAGATTAAAATCCTAATCCTATTAGATTTGCTTTGTTATTTAGAGTCCTAATAAAGTTCTAATTAACAAATCCACATCCTAGTAGGATTACAATTCCTTTTCCATGCCTCTATAAATAAGGGCCTAGGGTCATTATTTGTATACACGATTTCAAGTATTCAAAGTGATTTTTGAGAGCAAAAATTCAGTCATATAATTGCCTACATTAGCCGAAAATTCTAAGTACCTTAAGGGCGATCCTAGTTGGTCAAGCTTAAGGCGGATCCGGACGTGCTGTGGACTATCTACGGAGGGACGACATTTGGAGTCCTAAAGACTTGTTCTTGTTCGGTTCGGGCGCAGCTAGGGAAGGCACGCAACAAAGTGTATGCATCTAAACTATGCTAAATGATTATGTGTAAATAATATGCTTTCCTTGCTTTATGGTTTTTCCGCATGATTTATGAATTGTCATATGTATCATAACCTAACACGACCTTGGCTCCATGACTTAGGAGGTGTGGCTTCTACCTTGCACCAAATGGTTAAACTTAACCATAACGGGATAATACTAGAAATCCGCGCCCCTCCTCTCGACGTCAGTTGTACTATGGTTGGAACGGCCGAAACTACAGACGACCTTTACGGGTTTCAAATGGAAGAAACAATCCAGTTCATCGAAGATTATGATCCAGCATTCCTAGACCCGCATGCATCCCGAGTCATCCCTAGAATGCTGTTAGCTCAAGGTTATTTCCCTGGAACCCCATTGGGCATAAGGAAGAAGGAATGCACATTCCATCCTTTACCCAACAAATCTACTCCCTTTGGCTTAGGCTATGAACCAACGGAGGAAGATATTGCTGACCGCCTGTCTAGGCTACGCCTTAACAAGGCCAAACAAACCACCCTCCTTCCCCCATATCAAAGAACCCTTAACGGGATGTTCGTTCGGGAAGGAGAAGGACACCCATGCTGTGATTTCCCTGAACCCTTCGTTCAGGATGGCTTGCTAAAACCAGGATTTGAAATCTTCCATGACTGCCACACCTTGGATTAGGCACCCTACCTCACCAAGACTAAAACAACTGAAATATTGGACGACCAGGCTCTATGGACATTTTTTAACGAATCGAGGCCTATGGAGGACGAGACTGTGACGACTACCCTAGCTTTACAAGATGAAGGTTTCGATCCAACCCGGTTAATCGCTCTTGCATCAACACTAGAAGGGATCGAGAACGGATGGGTGAAGACATATCAGTGGGTCAATGCAAAAGGAATAGAATTCAAGATGAGTACCGGTGAAGGACCAAAGTTTTACGAGACTAAACCCAAGGCTTGAGCCACATAGAGCACCGTAGTAAAAAGCGCCTAGTAGTTCTTTAGATTGGTAGAAAAATAATAAAGACTTTAGATGCTCCTAAGACCCCTTAGAATATAGGTCAAGTTTGTTTCAGTGTGTTTTCCTTACTTTCCAAATTAATAAAGGCGTAATATTTCTCCTAAAATTTTGTTCTAACACTAAGTAAACACCAAATGTACTTGCAAAATACAAAAATAAAGAGGCGGCCCACTCTAAGGCCCAACAAACAAGGCCCATTCGGTCTTGAAATAGTGCCATGGGAACCAGTTCCCGAAACCCACAAAATAAACCGCACCATCCCATGCATATCCCCAAAAACCTAAAAAGTCAACCAGTGTTATCACAAGAGCCAATCCATGCAACCCAAAGAAATCAAAGGAAATCAAAATCCAAAACAATGCAAATGTTACCAAAAAAACAGATTCATAAAACATAATTCCATCATACCCTTCACTAACAACGCGCACCTCAATCCACCCAAAAAGCCTATACAAAGATCTTCATATCTTCCACACCTTAACTCCATTTTCAAAGCCGTTTCGAGTCACGGATAGAAAAAATTAATCCGGACAAAAATGCATCTCACGCTAACAGTAAAAAAAAACCTCCGAATTAGCCTCAAAATTGATTTTAAATACGAGCAAAATCAAAGCACGAAAAAAAACAAAAAAGAAATAAATGCAAGAACACGTGAAGCAAAGCGTCAAAAACGACCGCCCAAGTCATTTTCAGCGCCCAGGGTTGGGCGCCGAAATCTTTGACGCCCCAGCCTGGGCGTTGAAACTCTCTGCCTGCCTAAATTTTTTTTTTAGAAGTGCTCGTTATTTTATCCGCGCATAACGGAAAAATAACGAACACTTGGGGGGTACAGCACATATCCAAATAGGCTCACCAAAAATATAGCCATACAAAAAGTAGTCGAATTTCATTTTTTTACGCGACTTACGGCAAACAAAAAACGGCAGACGAAAATAATGATAATACTTCACTCATTTGACCGATTAAGTAATATGCTACCACCTCAGGGCATATCTATTAAAATCTGGCATCCTAGAACTTATTCTAGCCAGAACTATGCGCGACCTGATTCTGACAAGATACGTAGGCAATCCTTACCAAGGATTCGGTCCAATCAAAAAACAAACATACATAAATTGTGCAAAAAGTGTTAGACATGTAAAAATATAAAAAGAAGGAGAAGCAAAAAATGAAAATGAAAAAAATAAAATACGCCTTTATTGAAAAATAATAAGAAGGAAAACAAAGTGCTAAGAAATGAAAAAACAAACACAACTGAAATAAATAAAGGGCACCTACACCCTAGCAAGAACTACACTACTCTAGTTCTTCCGGATCATCAAATAAAGTCTTGTAGAGGGCAATGTTCGCAGGATCCACCCCCACAGTCTTCTGCGCTGCCCCAATATCAATCTCCATAAGAACCGGCTCCTGGACACTAACTTCCAAAGATGCCAAGGCTTCAGAAACATTCTCAGTTATAGCCCGCTCAGCCTCAAGGGCACAGACAATGGGGGGAGAAGGATTATTATCATCAACTAGACTAGCCACTGTTTCTACAGGCGGCTGAGCCTTCCTAACCCATACATTGTTCCGGCGACGATCTCCGCGAGAGCTTGCATTTCTTTTAACAACAGCAGGCCCCTTCATGCTAGGCATCTTTTTAGGCCTGAAACTGGAACGGGGAGGAACTTCCTTTCGCTTTCGATCAGGACGAGCTTTCACAGTTTTAATACCATAGGTACAAGGTTTGGCAGAATCAGGACCCTCATACTTAACACGAATACGAGGTATCAAAAGCTCAGTCGGCTCCCCATTTCGAGCCTCGGTCCTCACAGCTTTATCATCGGAGCTCATCCACAACTTGTAGTTTTCATAAAGACCCACAAAGCCATTTGTAGCTACGGCCCAACGCGGGAGACCATCATAATACTTAGCCCACGCTAGAACCCGTGCTTGTGAAAAGGCCGCTACCTTAGGTGGTACCGTATCAGAAAAGGGGATAGTCTGCCTTAAAACATATTGACGCATGACTCGGTAAGGGAAAATATAAATGGGTCGAGATAGCCCCAACAAGGAAACATAAACCGATACATCAGAACCCCCCGTCATAGTAGTCAAACCCCACCACGGTACCACCCACTTAATAGAACAGATGCCATAAGTAAAAAAGGAGGCCCATTCGGCCTCGTCCTGGCCTTGGTGCAAGTATTTTCGGTTACCCAAGGCTATAGGGCGATAATGTTTAGGATCGGCAGGAGCTTCCAAGAGCCTAAGCCGTTCTACGAGCCAAATCTGCAAAAAACAGGGTACGATCAAAAAATAATAATAAAAAGAAAACGGTTCCTGGGGCGCAGTTTCAACGCCCAGGACCAGGCGGCGAAAATTCCAGCGCCCAGCCCTGGGCGCTGAAACTCAGCCCCAAGGCAGGACGAATGAAAAATATATATGAAAAAAAACGTATACGTGCGCAAAAAAAATCGATTACCTGCAGTAATAGGGGGCTTCCCTTAAAATATTCAGATTTGGCGTCCTTCTTCAGCTCATCCGCACTCAGCAAAGTCTCGGCAACCACCAAAGGCATAATAGAATAGCAACTTTCCATCTGGCTAATCAAGGGGATTAACCTTATATCAACGAACTCACTATTGTTATTCGACAGCAAATAGTGATTCAACAAGCAAAATACAAGGGCTCGAATATTCAATTTCTGTTCGTTCATATTCTTACTAGGTCTAAAGTGATGTTTTACAAGTTTTGCCAAATTAACTTCATCACCTACAACAACTTCAGCAAGCATGTTAGCATCTAGTCCTAGGAAAGCCCCTATGGTTGTTTTACTCTCTTCAATAGTGCCAGGAGTGGCACGGGTAGCATTAGTAGGATAACCAAGGATCGCAGAAAATTCATCTGGCAAAGGACATATTTCGTTTCCCCGAAAGACAAAAACATGATGATCGGAGTCCCAAAAGCTTAGGGCTGCGTGCAGAAAATTATAGTCAATGTTAATTTGTTGTAAGCCTAAAAGTGCCTCTAAGTGGTATTCTTTCAATAAAGCCTTTTCTGTAGGATTAAGGGCCCGTAGCCAATGCCTAACAGCCCGTTGGAGTGAGAAAGTGGGAATCGACATGACGAAAGCAAGGAGTAATTAAAACACAGCAAAGAAAGAAGGAAATTGATAATGATGGAAAATAGGGACGTATCTAGCCTCTATATATAGCTGAACGCATCAAGTGACATCCTGATCCCATTCGAAAACGCGTTAAGAAATCCGGAAGTCAAAATTTGCCAGGAAAGGACTTTCAGCGCCCGGAGCTAGGCGCCGAAATAATTAACGCCCAGCCTTGGGCGCCGAAAATGCAGCCCTAGGCCCAGATTTCACAAAACGCGGAGCAGGAAAAGACTTAAAACCATGTTGCTAGACACGAGGCCCTATGTACAATTAAGATCAAGCCCAAAAGCACCTTTAAGCTCCCAAATAGCAAAAATGAATGGTAAAACTTGGTCGAAACTTAGACTTGTCTCAAGAAACATATATGTACACTTTTCAAAACAAAAAATATCAAGGTCATTCTTCGAAACACCAAAAAATGTTGTTAAGTCGTTGGTTTCTCAAATAAAAAATGTCTGTCTGTCAAAGGATTAAATCGGGCCAAGCTAAACCGAATGATATTAAACCTTGTCGCCCGAAAACTGAAGTCGCACCCCATGACTTCGCCAAAGTAGCACACCACTATGAAAGGTCGCTCGCACATACGAGCTCGACCCCAAACATGATTAAAAGACATTATGAAGTATGCGAAAAATGACCACCAAAGCCCGAGTGCTTGGGGGCTCGCGAAAAGTATACTCCAACAGAGAGCGCGCGAGCAAAATCACATTCCCGGGCTGCGCTATACACAAGTCCCGTGTTTGGATAATCTCAAAAAAAAAGAGAAGAAAAGGAAAAAAAACGGTATTTTAAAAATATTTTTAACAGAAATATACTCAGTGTGGGCCCACTTATAGGACACACCTAATCAGGAAATATTGCGACTCACCAACAGGTTGTAATCACAAAAGCCCTTCTACATAGGCAAAATGAAAAGAAAGTAAGAAATTCAAAATGGGCTCGCCCACCTTCAACGGGCGGGGTCTGCGTCACTAGCCGCGCAGGTCCTCAATTTTCGAAAAATAAAGTCTTCAAATTCAAAATAGGCTCGCCATCTTTAGCCGGCGGGGTCTACGTCACAAACCGCGTAGGTCCTTATCTTCAAATTTCAAAAACAGATTCGTCCACTTCTATCGGATGGGGTGTCCACCCTTAGCGGACAGGATCGCCATCTTTAGCCGGCGGGGTCTGCGTCACTAACCGCGCAGGTCCTTAGTCGCTGCAACGATAATCTTTATCGGTTTTCCCTTTTTCCAAAAATTAAAGGATCGGTTTTCCCTTTTTCCAAAAATTAAAGGATCGGTTTTCCTTTTTCCAAAAATTAAAGGATTGGTTTTCCGTTTTTCCAAAAAAGAACGATGAGATTGGTTTTCCCTTTTTTCCAAAAATTAAAGGATTGGTTTTCCGTTTTCCAAAAAAGAACGATGTGCTGGATTTTCCTTCGTTTTACGTCCCATAAAAACAAGGGGGTTTTCTCGTTTAACTAGCCTTGAAAATGAGAATCTTTAAAAACATTTTTACCCCGTGGTTGGGCTTGGCCAGGCCCAATTACACTTTATAGCTTTGATTTCGAAAACATCTGTAGCTACTCCCAATGACAAAGTGAGGGAGTTTCTACACTTCTTTAGATCCTTCCAATGACAAAGTGAGGAAGTTTCTATACTATCCATTGACAAATCCCAATGACACGTTAGGGATATGTCGACACTCCAAGTGATGACCCTTAAGTCAAATGTTATCACTCGGGGGCTTGTGAGACCCTCGCAAAAACAGGTCACCATGGCTTGTGTGGCGCACTCCGTCTAGTACTTTGACCATCGTCTTATTCCAAGACTCAGTAAAAGTGGGGGCTAACTGTAGACACCTACTTTTGTCCCCATTCCCGAAAGGGAAGGTTCGATGATGAAAATGTAAATCTCCACTTGACAACGCATCTCCTATAAAATAACGAATCTCAATTCCCCTTTTCATTTCACCCGAAACCTGCTATTTATAGAAACCTGCTATTTATGGAAACCTGCTAAAAAAAGTAACTGTCGTAATGGGTAGTTGTTAAAAGTGGCAAGTCATAAAAGATAGAAACCTGTTAGAATTAGGTGTTGCACTTCAATATAAATACTAAATGAGATAGAAATTGCGAGAGAATCCTATTCCTAATATGATTCGAAAGTAAGAGTCACGTATTAACTAAAATCCTAACGAGCCTAGAGTTCGTAACAGGCCCAGACGCATCCCGTTACAAGTTTAATACGCACTAAAAGACTCAATTAAATCTCAAAAACTCCAGATTCTAGGAATCCGAATCTGACTAAGAAAAACAGCCCAGATCCTATTTTCAACGCCTGGCTCTTGGCGCCGAAATCTTCGGCGCCCAGGCCTGGGCGCTGAAAATACCTGGTACGTGTTTTTTCCTAATTCCTCGTGGATTAGAGTTCTGCAATTCTATCTTTCCACGAACTCTTTTCTATAAATAGGGCCTTAAGTTCGACGTGAAAAAACAAACAACACACAATTATATTCTGAGTATTGACTCTAAACCCCTAAGCCTAAGCCTCACGCTGCAAAACTGATCACGCGTTCTGTCGCAATCGATCCATAAATCGAACAGAACGTATCCCGTCCCATAATTTGAGATTCGTTAAATAAAAGGAGAAATAGCAAAGTCAAAGTGGTTAGTTTTCTGAGAACCGTGACGCACCTCTCAAGGGTGCGTCGTAATGTGTCCCTTTTCCATGGTTTAATTGCTTTCCTCGCCCTTTTATGAACTGTTAAACTAACTAAAATCTGATTGTTCGATCACGCTTAATAAATATGATATTTTTGGGAAATTGGATTATCATGCTAGGTCCCTTAAAATAATCTAAATCAGATAATCGCGTTAGATCTAGTACTATGTGTTTCATATTGATAAAATCAACTCAGATGAGTTTAATAGTTAACGCATGTCCCTTCAATTATTTATGCTGAGCTAGTAAGGATATCCTGCCTCTGGAGTTATCGAAGAGCGAGTACTCCTCTCGGTAGTTACAGTCACCCGAACCCTCAATCTCTACCCTGCGGGTGTACGTTGAGCGATCCCCACCACCAGGGATCACAAGGGAACCTACGGCCGTCGTGGTCAAACATAATTGCACTCCCTTTATGTCACGATAACCGGGTTTTTTCAGTTTTTCTCATTGTCGTTAAAAACTGAATGGCGACTCCTATATTACTAGTCAATTGGGTGTAAACTCACAGGAAATCCAATTACACTTGATTTGACAAAAAGAAGCGTCACACCCACGAGGGACGAGGTCACGCAATAGCCTCGTGCTTTTTCGACCCCCTCACATCCGGACGTGCTGTGGACTATCTACGGAGGGACGACACTTGGAGTCCTAATGACTTGTTCTTGTTCGGTTCGGGTGCAGCTAGGGAGCGCACGCTACAAAGTGTATGCACCTAAATTATGCTAAATGATTATGTGTAAATAATATGTTTCCTGGCATTAAGGTTTTCCGCATGATTTATGTTTTGTCATATGTATCATAACCTAACAGCATGATCTTGCGACATCGAGCTCTGCCCCAGTCACCATGGATAAGGGCTAACATTGATGGCCTTGACAAGAAGGTTGAGGCAATGGGCATGGAGATTGGCTCTTTTATGTCGTCAGTTTGTAGCTTCTGGCCACACCGTTCCGAGTCTTACTCGGCCGACGAGGCTCATCACGAGTGAGAACTTTCCATCTCTCTCCCTTATTTGAGTTATTTTTTTGCTATTTTCACAGTGAGGGCACTGTGTTTTGTTTAGCTTGGGGGAGGGATATCTATCTTTATCGCTTTCTAGTATAATTTCATTTTTTCAGGTGTTGTACGCTTAGTATGTACCATCCATTATGGGTGGGAGTTTACGTGCAACGAATAAAAATGTACTGCTTTCCTAGTGTTATTGTTCAATTTAGTTGCATTTTTACTTGCATTCATATGTCTTCATACCCTGCATTGTGTATTTGACTTTCAAACCGTGTTTGGATTTTACTTGACTCTCTTGAGCTTCTTTTGAACTTAGTTATGATTCTGAAATTCAGTGGGTTGTGCTATACATTGATAACTGCTTGGCATTGTGTGAACCAATTGAATGGTATGCGGTAAGATTTTGGTCTCGTGTCAAGAATAGCTAGCCAATTATCTTGTAGGTCACCTTACTATGTGTTTGTGTGATTGATGTGACTTTTTATCGTATGATTTTGGCTTGAGATTCATTAGTAGCTTAGTTTTAACTCACGCATGCCGCGTATGACAGAGGCCATTATCTTAAGAAGCCTTCAGACGAATTTATAAACATCAGTTCCTGCCTTTCATACCCATGTTGTAACCATGTCTGTTTATTCTTTTAACTCCACAAAATTGAGCCCTATTAGCTCCGTTGACTACTTGTCCCGAGTCTAACTTGGGGAAGCTTCAGTGTTCGTATTGGTTTCATTAATGTTGATTGATTGGAACACTGAGCCAATAGTTCGTAGTTATTCAAGGCTATGTTTATACCATGATTGTTATGCATTAAAGTTTGTAAATTTATAGGTTATGCTTGAGTAATTTCAAATGATTTGCTTTTAATTGTTGATTCACGTAATTGCCAAATATCGTGCAAAGCAACATCACAATAGTAAATAAGTGCGGAATTAGTGAATACAAGACCCCCTAGAAATGGACTAGGGAGTAGGTCCACATTTCCTAGAAGGACTAGGCAAGTAAAATTGCATAATTGAAAGTGCGGAATTGAAATACGTTATTGAAAGTGCGGAATTGAAAGGTGCGGAATTGAAATTGCGGAATTGAAAGTGCATAATTGAAAGGCCCGGAATTGAAAGTGCATAATTGAAATTGCAATATTGAAATTTGTACTTGGGCACATGAGATCTGAACGCCAAACGGCTACTTAAAAATAAGTGCGCTCGACACGAATTCAAAGCCAAAAATCCCAACTTGGGAGAAGTTGCTCATCCCAAAGTATCTTAGATTTTGCATATAGAACTTGGACTTGAAAGCTTAAATCTTGAAATATTGAACTTGAAGTACTTGAACTTGAACTTGAAATATTGAACTTGAACTTGAAATATTGAAATCAAGAGACTTGGATCTCAAAGATCGGGCCTTTTAATGTTGAAAAGGTTAGATCTTTGATATGCTCTTACTTTGAAAGGATCCTAGTTTAGGGAAGTAGTCATGAGCAACCCTAAACATTGTTGGATCTTGAAATTTGAAAACTTGAACTTGTATATTGAAAAATGGAGTCTTGAATCTCAAAAGACTAAACCTTTAAAAGTTAGAAAGGCATCATCTTTGATTACTCCATATTTGAAAATGATTCTAGTTCAAAGAAGTGATTACAAACAACTTTGAATCTTGAAAGTTTGCATTTTTGTATTTTTAAAAGTTTGGATTTTGAAAAGATATATGATTGTTGCAAGTGACATTTTTAAAAGTAAAAATGCCAACCTACTAATCATTTTGAAATAGAAAATCAAAACAACATTGAATAGATTAAGGTTAGGATTCGGAATTACCTAGTTAGGTTTAGGCAAGCTTTCCGATTAGAACTCCCATTTGTTTACAGCTTGAAGATTGTATAGTGTTTTTTGGAGGATTTTGTATTGATTTTTGTATTGAATTTTGAGGTGTAATTTTTGTATTACGACTTTATGTGTCGATTTTGCCTCCCTAAACTGCTCAGAATTAGGGGTATTTATAGGGGGATTTGCTGCTAAACGCCAGCCATTGCCAGCGCAGCACGCAGCTGGAAGCGCTGGGCGCCAGTGACGTGGCATGGATGCTAGCCAAAACAAGCACGCGGGCTCCTTCCTTGCCTTGTC
Organism: Spinacia oleracea; assembly: GCF_020520425.1. NCBI lineage: Eukaryota > Viridiplantae > Streptophyta > Magnoliopsida > Caryophyllales > Amaranthaceae > Spinacia > Spinacia oleracea. The sequence goes on along the minus strand of NC_079491.1, from coordinate 76,649,299 downwards.
TTGTATTGGTGTACCTTCGTACTATTTGTACGAAGTTTGGCATGTAGTGCTTGCTTGGGGCTTAAGACTTGATTTTGCGTCTAAAAACAAGTCGTTTCGGATTTTTGAATTTTGGTTTTACGAGACGAGGCCCGGCTTGCTCGGTTTTGTGGGTCGGCGCCCGAATTTGACTTGCCTTATATGATTTTGAGTGGAAAAGGCCTTGTAAAACCAATGGGATAGTCCATTGGGTGAGATTGTACTTGGATTTTGAAATTGGTTTTGGAATTTGTATTTTGTACCGAGTTCCGGAATGGGAACGGCCTCGGGGATTGGATTTTGGCTCTTGGATTTTGAACATGCCTTTAGCAATTGGAATTTCCGCACGGAGTTGCTCCAACTACCTAACAAGGATAATGGTATCGTCATCATCCCAATGGGGAGACACAAATTAGGTGTCCACAAGTGCAACACAAGAGGCCAAGACTAGAATCAACAGCAACGATAACAACAGCAACAACAAGAAACAGCAACAACAACTACTGCAACCACGGCTCCGCGAGCCACAGAGCTCCGACAGGAAAAAGATGAGAGGAAACAGGCAGGTAGAGAAAAGAGAAGCATAGAAGGAAGATGTCAGCAACATGAACAACATCAACAGCAAGGAAACCACCCGACGGTCGTCAGTGAGGGTGGCGAGCAACAGAGGCGGCGGTACAACCTTTCACCGGAGGGGAGTGGGAAAAAAAACAAAGAAAAAAGAGAAAGTTAGGGTTTTATAATTTTAGGAATTACAAATTTTCCAATTTAATATATTAATTGATAACAAGATTGAGAGATTACCCAATTGAGTGGTGAAATGTCGACGGTGGCCATTCAAGGCCACCACTGGCGGCTGCATCGCATAAGAACGAGAGAGGGAGGAGAGACTAGAGAGAACGACAGCAACACAATCAACATAACAACAACCAACATCATCAACAACAACAACACCGACACCGCCGACGAGAAGGGAAAGGTCCGCGAGGCCGGCGATGACGCAAGGAATTTGAGAAGAGGAGAGAGAACTCGAAGCTGAAGGGAGAGAGAGAGAGAGAGTCGGGTGAGAGGGAATGAGAGAGGGAGTGAGTTTTGTGAGACAAAAAAACAATTACATGAAAAGGGTCTCTAGATTTTTCTAGAGATGGCTCATGGAGAATAAAATAAAATAAAATAAGATGAATGAATTGGCATAATTAAGTTAACCATAAAATTTAGTTTTTCAAGCTAAAATATAAATAGACTTAATCTCTTAAATAAAATAGAATAAAAAGTTACATACCAATTTGGTACTTTAAAATTTTTATTCATTTAGGAAAATAAATTGTCAAAATAGATTGCTAATTCGGTTTAAAATAGAAATCTTAGTTTTATATTTACTCCAGTACATGCCCTAAGTAACAACAACTCACACCGAGGATCATCAAGCTGAGCAACCTTATCCATAAGCCCAATGGTCTTGATTACCCTCTGCATCACAAGCTCACCACTACAAACTGGATTGGAACTAGCGGGACCACCAAGCAACTTAACACCATGCAAAGGACGAGCAATATCAGGAGGAATGACTCCCACAAGCCTGCTACGAGGGTCCTCTGTAGGCCAGAAAACCTCGGTCTTCTCCACATTAAGATGTAACCCGAGACAAGGTCCGTCCTCCATAATCAACTGCAGAACCCTCCCCACCACCAAGGTATCACCAATAATAGTGTGTCATCCAAATACCATGCCTGAAGACATACATCAAACTCGTCCCTGATTTTACAAACCAGGGGTTGTAAAACCAAAGCAAAGAGCAGAGGACCAAGGGGATCACCCTGTTGTTATTATTATTATTATTATTATTATTATTATTATTATTATTATTATTATTATTATTATTATTATTATTAAAATGTTACCTATTAATTAACAAGGCGTTACATTAGTTTGCAAAATTGATACATAATGTGGAATAAAGTGTTACTATATGTCAAAAGTTGATTAAAAAATATTACCTAATAACAACAAGGTGTTACATAAGTTCGAAAAAGTGATACATAATGTCAGATAAAGTGTTCCTATATGATTGGAAAATGTTACTATGTTTTCCGGCGAAAAATGGTAGTAGACAAAGGAGTGAAGGTTGGGATTTGCTAACGGAATTGTAAGAAAAAAAAAATTATAAAGAAGTTCGCCAAAATGTTTGGCTGCCGCCCAGAAGATGGACCAGCGTGTCAAGGGGTAGGGGACGGGTGAGAGACTGATGAAAAACAAGGAAGGGAGGGGTAACATTTTTATAAGGGTAAATGTGTCCTTTAATGTTTAAAATGCGGGGATTTTAGCGTACGCTGACGTCGAATAGTGATACACAAGTGTTATTCCACATGTTACGATCAACTCCAACCAACTAGGATACTAATGGAAAAGTATAAGATTATGTACAAATGTACAACTAAATAAATATTAGTCTTTTAAATATTTCACTTTATTTATTTACAACTTCCCGCTCATTTTCCCTTACTTTATTTATTTTTTCTTTTACATCCACCCACTTTTTTACACATCCATTTTACTTTATCAGTATTTTATTATATTCTCCTACTTTTTCCACACTCTCCCTCTTTTGTCTTAATATTTGTGCAAACAGTAAGGCTTCGTTTAGCTTGATGTAAACCGTTTTCATGAAAAAGGTTTCTCCTTTTCAATCATTTTACGCTGTTTGGTTTGCCAATTGATGAAAATCAATTTTCCATAACACCCTCAAATGTGGAAAAAAAAATCCATTTGAAAATTGAAAGAAAGGGAAACTACATTTTCACTACTTTTCCACTTTTCTTCCTTACCTCCTTCTACCTTCTTCCCATCAATATTCTCTCTATCTTCTCCAATTTTCCCTTTTATATGAATTTTATTATAAGGAACCAAAAAAGAAAAACTAGTTTGTAATTGTGTTTTCCTTGGAAAATGTTTTCCATTAAAAATCATTTTTCACTTAAAATGTTTTTCATCATACCAAACTAAAACTAACTGTAAATATCACTATAAAACGAGCATTTTTAGAATTTGGATAGTTAATGACAACCCAATAAATGATGGGTCAAAAATCCTGTCGTAAAAGACTTTTGCGACGGGGCTAACAACCAAGTAAAGACGGAAACAACCGTCACAAAAGTCTTTTACGACCAGCTAACGACTAGATTTTCTGCCAATGGCGCCCCAGTTTATGACGGGTTCACAACATAAATTAAAATCTCGCCACTATCACTACAAGAAATTGTACCATTAACGACGGGAAATCCCGTCGCTAAAGGCCAATAATCGTTGATTAACGACGGGATTTCCTGTCGCGAACCCGTCATAAAAGGGGTCGTCGTTAATGGAAAATCTCATCGTTAACCCGTCGTAAAAGACATTTGCGACGGTTGTTCCCGTCTTTGTTTGGTTGTTATCCCCGTCGCAAAAGGCTTTTGCAACGGAATTTTTAACCCGTCGTTATTAGATTGTCATTTAAAATACTAATTTTTGTAGTTATTAACCTTTAATGACGAGATTTTCCGTCATTACTGATACAAATTTTTATGGTGGGAGGTAATAGCTATTTATAAAATTACACTCCAAAGATGGAACAAATGATGTGGCAAAGAAAAAAAAAATAAAAGGTAGAAAAAGCAAATCATAATTAATGAAGCACTGCCGTAGGGCTATATTAGAAATCATAGGATGCAATACTGATGAAAATATTTGTCTACAAAGTCCGAGATTGGACGAATTTTATTGCCGTTGGATTCTTGTATGTGATTGGCCATTAAATATATATAATTTGCCCAAACATATCTTCCTTAAAATTTCCAAACTTTCCTCAAAACTTATGATGACATGCATTTTCTTTTCAGGTGTTTTGATTTGTGGCCATGGATTGACGATCGAGCTACTCCATATTATTTGTAATAGGAGGATCATCGTATAGGATTGGTTAATCCTACTTTTTAATTAGAACTAGTTTTATACCCGTGCAACGCATGGTTTCTATTTTAGTTTAAAAGTGATTCTTTTATATTTTCATCAATTTTCTTTTCATTTTTTTCATTTTGTTATGCATGTTTTTTGTTGTTTTGTATGGTACATATTAGCTATTTCGGTCAAATAATTATGTGAAATGTGAAATCAAAGAAGATAATATTAAAGTGTTATGACATTTTAAATGTGCTTAGAACCCAAAATCAAAAATACGTATAAAATGGATAAAATTTGTTGGTAACACCAACTACATATATTAGTGAAATTGTCTAACTTAGGTGCAAGCTTGATTAGGAGAAACTGCAACCATTCCAACCAATATGAAGATCTACTTCTCAAACACTTGTTTGTCCATTATAGAGAGTTTACACTCTCTTGAGATAAAATCTTGAAACAAATAAGAAATACTTCGTATAATTTATTACATCTTACTAATAAGTACATAAGATCCAATACTTGATATGTGTTGAACTTCACTGTGAAACTAAAAGAGCAAGACAATCTTAACATGAACCAAGTTCAATCAGTGTATACAAACTAAACGCTTAGTATTTTGACCACATTTATATGGGGTACTAAACAAAGATATTGACATTCATCTTGTCCCTCACCATGATTTATCTTCATTAAAAATGCTCATTCCAACCTGAAAGGAAAAACAAACTTAGAGAGGTCAAATAAAAATCTATCAGTAGTTCAGAGTAAAGAGATTGTGAGTTAGAGTAGAGGCTGAAAACAGGGATATTATTGATTTATTAACCCAATTAGTCTATATCCTAAATAACTGAACCATTTAATTGTTGCCTATTTACTGATGGAAGAGTTTAGAGAAGTCATTGATGGTAAAGTCACTTATAAGAATTCTCTTACATTTAAAGGTGATAAGAATAAAGATAAAATAAAGACACAATTTCACTCATAAATCAAAATCATTCAATCTACATCCTGTCATTGATCATAACTTCGCAAAAGCCGAAAAGTTAAACATCATGTCTTTCATAGCATTATAGCAATTCACATAGCTTGATATCACCGGTTAAACTGAGACATCCATTCATGGATCATAATTCAAAGCTTAGCAAAGAGATAATGGTTATCACCTCATCGGGCAGGGATAAGCTGTGTCTTCTGCCAAACATGTTTATCCAACCTGACTTATCAAATCAGAAGAACCCGCGGTTAGAAACAAATTTATAACACTACAATCAAATAAGTCGTAGTATATTAAAGTAAAAACTACATTAATAGGTGTATACAAACTAAACCTTTAATTTCCCTCAAAAACAAATATAAGCCTTTAATTAATACAATACAGGGTAAGGGGAAACTGAAATTGCAAGTATTTAAACACAACACTTCAACCTAAATTAGCAAAAACAAACCCAATTCTGAATCAAAGGCATGCAAATTAGAATCTAAATTTCTCAAACTCGTACTAAAATTATATAAAATTAGACAACTCACAAACGTAATGACTAAAATTTTTTTAGGTATTCGAAAATAAATCCATGAATGTTTTGATCTAGTAATTATGTCCCTTTTTGAAGTCAAATTATATGTTTCCTGAAATAAGATCAATAAAATAAATAGACTTGGAGAATTGCATGTTTAAGTGGTAAAAAAATACTTACTTTGCATCATTCAAATGTCTTCAAGTAAAAATGACAAAAAAATTATTGAAAATGAGCAGTACCCAGTCAAAGTAAATTCAATAATACTCACAACAAAATACAAACAGTCCTATTCATATATTGGAAACATGAACTACAAACCAAAAATTTCAAATCCGAATTTCTGATGAAATTAAAGAAGCTACATTATATACTTGTGTTTATCAAGAATTAAAGTAGCTATTCTTTTGCATAATGTACATGTTCTTTATCCAACTCCAATCTTACACCACTGATTCTCTCAAAAATGAATTCAATACATAGTCATTAGCAATCTGTAGTGTGTACCCTACAAAGTTCTTCAAAATACAAAAGAATTACTCGATAGAAAATTCATCTTGAAATTAGATTATGAATTTATGTAAAGTCATTAAATCCCAACAACCAAAATTTCATAACTGATTGCAATTAAACCCCAATATTTCTGATTAAAATCTGTCCAAAACAACCTAAATTTCTAACAAACAGCAGGGCAATCAATAGAACAAAGGATTACCCAATATTGCAAATTGATCCTGAAAAATGATATGTACCCTGAAAAAGTTCAAGATTTACAAAAGGATTAGAAATTGTTCTCTTAATGGAAAATCATCTAAAATCTTAAACAACCAAAACAATACCACGATCTTTTGCCATTAAAATCCTCCCAAAATAAGTAGGCCAAATTCCATGACAACATAAGGAAACAAATTATTAAAAATGCAATACCATTTTGTTCCTTGTTCTTCAATGATGAAAGCAATACCAAATTCTTCTTTCTTCTTAATAGAAAAGCTCATCTGTATTCATCTTATAAATCTACAACAACAACAACATTTTATTTGCAATAACAATCAAACATAAAATTTATAATCAAACTGAGAAATGAAATTTTTATCAAAATCTATTACTGGATAGCAACTTTCAGGGCCATAAAACAAACCCACGTACGGATCAACGAAGGATGAGATCTGATATTTTGATTTACTTTGGAAAATCTGAGATCGTTAAAACAGGAATAATGAAAGGGGGGATGAATTTGATGAGAGCAGTTGTTGAAATTAACTACTTGGGAGAGGGGAAGGAATGAAGAATAAAAGTCCGGGAATTAAAATCCGAAGGAGTGTGTCGTTTCAGAGATGTCAGAAGAGAGAATTGCGGAGATGAAGCGAAGCTACGAAATCAAGTAATCAACGAACAAATTAAACTCATAATTTCATATAGGTTTTAATCTTGAATATAATTGATGCTTGAATTGATGAATTGATTAAGTTTGGATTTTCAGATGCAAAGATTTGAGGAGAGATTTGAAGGTTGGAAGAGAGAGTCGAAAGATGGAGAAGAAAGGGACGATAAGAATAAGACTGATTATTCTTTTTCGGTTTTTTAGACTTTTACTTTCTTTTTTATAAAAAAAAAATTTAATTAAATATTAAAATTTTAAGGGGGGGCCACGTGGCTCTCCAACATCCCTGCTATTAAATATTAGAATAGATGTATTAGGATGAGTACATTGAGTATCGTAAGATAACATAACATATATTTAAATAACATAACGTATTAGGATGAGCAATACATTGAGTATCGTAAGATAACAAAACATATGCTAAAATAATACGTGACATGTTATTTTTACAATCGGTCTTGCGCGCAACAGGTGTACGTTAATATTAACGTACACCAAAGAGTTCACACGTGCCAAATTACCAAACAAATTGTTATGCGCCTCATCATCTGACAACTTAAGCTTTATGTCCAACAACAGCTACCCGATTTTAGCAATGGCAGCAGCTTCTCTACAGAGATGTCGCCGCTCAGTTCAAGCCTTCTTCATCCTCTTGATTCAAGTCCTACATATCTAAACACCCACACGAGTACTGAAGAGGAGATTGATAGCTATTTCAGCAGCGTGGAGACTTTGCTTCAAAGCTCAATTCTTTAATGCAGAACAGAGGAGAGAAGCGGCGAAATCACGGTGAGAAAAAAGAAGACCCATATCCATTCCAATGGCACTACTACAATCAAACTAACCACAAGAAAATCTCAGTGTAAGTTTCTACTCTTCTGGTTTTTTATTGAATTTCGGTCGCAAAATTGGGATTGCCCGCTAGGTGTTCGATGAATTGTCTGTGTGAATTTCTGAAATTGATTGTGTCAACATTGACTTACTCTCAAATGTGAGCTCTGGTGGAGTCGTGAACATCAGCCGTATTGTTTGTTGTTGTAGCTTCATGTTTTCTTCTTGTCCTTTACAAACTGATCAATGTCATCTTGGTGCTGAGGTTAGAGTACTTGATTTTATCAACTAGTGCAACATAATGTTATACGTACTTGTTACATTCTTTCAATAAGCCATCATGGGCACAAACATTCAAGATTGATGCAAATGTAATAACGATAGGCATAAACATTCTAGCCTCTTCATTTCTTCAAAAAGTTGTAAAGTTGTTATTGCACATCCATGAGATGCATATCCACCTATAATTGCATTCCAGAAGATTACATCCTTCTGCATCCTCTGACCTCGTTCATTTCCCCACACCTCGAGTACATTGTAACAAGTGAATTATTGATTGGTAGATCCGCAGTGTGAGTTTTGGTAATCAGCTGATGGATTTGTGTGCCCAAATCTAGGGCAGCAAGCCTTGTACAGACACTAAGAACTTATGATAGAGTGTGCTTATCATGCTTCACTTCCAGACATCCAGGATACAACACTGACAGCCCAAGCATAGTAGCAACAACACTTGACAGCCCAATCTTTTAATGGCTATATATGTCGACATTGTGTGTTTTTTATTTTTGTAAGCCTATTAGCTCAACTGGCCGAGCACCGTGCAACTTGTGCGGAGATGTAGGTTCAAATCCTACATAGGCTATTGATTTTATTATGTAAAAATATAAAAGTCAGACTTTTAGCAGTTAAAGTTAAGTTATTAAAAGTAAAAGTTAGGTTTGAGATGATGGACGACTGCCTTAACTTTTAGAACAATTTCCATAACTTTAACTTATAAAACTACAACTTTAACACAAAAAAGTACAATGTGTGAAATAAAAAGAATGCACGACTCACATTAGCTGAAGAAAGGTAAAAATATAAAAGTCAGGCTTTTAGCAGTTAAAGTTAAGTTAATAAAAGTAAAAGTTAGGGTTGAGATGACGGAAGACTGCCTTAACTTTTAGAACAATTTCCATAACTTTAACCTATGAAACTACAACTTTAACACAGAAAAGTACAACGTGTGAAATAAAAAGAATGCACGACTCACATTAGCTGAAGAAAAATAAAAATATAAAAGTCAGGCTTTTAGCAGTTAAAGTTAAGTTATTAAAAGTAAAAGTTAGGTTTGATAGTCGTTTCACAATATATCAAAACACAACCCAATAGTATGTAGGCTATATGGGACTTGAACCCATACCATGTACATAAATGCACATTGCTCTACCATTTGAGCTAATAGCCTTAGTGTTCAAACATTTGCATATTGGTAGATTGATACAAAACTTTTCTTAACTTATAACAATTTCCATAACATTAACCTATAAAATTACAACTTTAACACAGAAAAGTACAGTGTGTGAAAATAAAACTAATGCATGACTCAAATTAGTTGAAGAAAGGTAAAAATATAAAAGTCAAACTTTTAGCAGTTAAGTTATTAAAATTAAAAGTTAGGTTTGAGATGACGGAATACTGCCTTAACTTTTAGAACAAGTTCCATAACTTTAACCTATGAAACTACAACTTTAACACAGAAAAGTACAATGTGTGAAATAAAAAGAATGTGCGACTCACATTAGCTGAAGAAATGTAAAAATATAAAAGTCAGGCTTTTAGCATTTAAAGTTAGATTATTAAAAGTAAAAGTTAGGTTTGAGATGATGGAAGACTGTCTTAACTTTTAGAACAATTTTCATAACTTTAACATACAGAACTACAACTAAATACACATACAACTACAATGTGTACAATAAAAAGATTGATAGACTCACATTAGCGGAAGAAAGGTAGAAATATAAAAGTCAGACTTTTAGAACTTAAAGTTAAGTTAATAAAAGTAAAAGTTAGGTTTGATATGACGGAAGACTGCCTTAACTTTTAGAACAATTTTCATAACTTTAACCTATGAAACTACAACTTTAACACAGAAAAGTACAATTTGTGAAATAAAAAGAATGCACGACTCACATTAGCTGAAGAAAGGTAAAAATATAAAAGTCAGACTTTTAGCAGTTAAAGTTAAGTTATTAAAAGTAAAAGTTAGGTTTGAGATGATGGACGACTGCCTTAACTTTTAGAACAATTTCCATAACTTTAACCTATAAAACTACAACTTTAACACAAAAAAGTACAATGTGTGAAATAAAAAGAATGCACGACTCACATTAGCTGAAGAAAGGTAAAAATATAAAAGTCAGACTTTTAGCAGTTAAAGTTAAGTTATTAAAAGTAAAAGTTAGGTTTGATACGACGGAAGACTGTCTTAACTTTTTGAACAATTTCCATAACTTTAACCTACATAACCACAACTTTAACCCATAAAATTACGAGGTGTGAAATAAAACAGATTGCATGATTCACATTAGCCGAAGAAAGGGAGAAATATAAAAGTCAGACTTTTAGCGGTTAAAGTTAAGTTAATAAAAGTAAAAGTTAGGTTTGAGATGAAAAAGACTGTCTTAACTTTTAGAACAATTTCCATAACTTTAACTTACAAAACTACAACTTTAACACAGAAAACTACAATGTGTGCAATAAAAAGATTGGATGACTCACGTTAGCTGGAAAAAGGTAGAAATATAAAAGTCAGACTTTTAGTCGTTAAAGTTATGTTATTAAAAGTAAAAGTTAGGCTTGATACGACGGAAGACTGTCTTACTCCCTCCGTCCCGGAATACTTGACCTGTTTTCCTTATCTGGCCGTCCCTTAATACTTGACCTGTTTCTAAAAATGGAAATATTCTAACAATATTATATTATTTCTCACCCCACCCCTATTAATCCACCTACCCTCTACTCCATACAAAAACTAATTAAAAATTCAACCCCTACTATCCCCCAACCCCACTTCTTAACCCACCTCCCACTACCTACATTAAAATAATACCCCACTATCAACTACTACCTATTAAATTAAATAAGTCAATTTAAGTCCCTTAAACTCTGTGCCGGTCAAACCGGGTCAAGTATTCCGGGACGGAGGGAGTAACTTTTAGAATAATTTCCATAACTTTAACCTACATAACCACAATTTTAGAATAAAGTAAAATTAATGTAACTTTTAACATAATATTCCTAACTTTTAACAACTTTTTTTTAACTTTTACTTCATGTTCCTCTATGTTCTTAACACAGCAACACATGAACTTGAAAACTAAACACAAAAATATAATCAAGAAAACCTTAAAAAAAAAAAATTGTAGCCTTAAAACTAATTAAAACCCAAAAAATCACATCTAAAACAACAATGATTACTTATTTATTTTGTATACATTTGAAAATATGGAGAATAATTGACGTAAATATCGAAATTATTGACAACCGTATGTGTATGAGATATGATGATATGATTTCTTGATACTAGGTTATATTTTTAATTGTATTTTCATGTCCTGGTTTGTACAGATTGGAGAGCTTGCAGGTCTTGTCATTGGATCGACCGTCTTATTTATCATCATATTTGCTGGTTATAATCTATATCTTTTTTTCTTACTCTAATTAAATCATATGCTTCGAACGTAACATTGAAATCATCATAGCCAAATCGCAAACATTAAGTGGAAAATCATACTAAAAAATCTAAATTAAAATTAAAATTTCTAAACCTAAATAGCAAAATACCAAAATACGAAAAAAATTGAGAAAAACACACAAAAAGGAAGAAAACTAACCTTGATTATGAAGTTGAATCAGTTAAGAACAATTGCAGATAAATGCGCAGCAATAATCGAAGAAAATCGCAGAACAATCGCCAAAAAGAAGGAGAGGGAGAGGAGAGAGAAAGAAAGGATGAACCGAGAATGACGAGAGTAGAGAAAAAGATGAAAGGAAGAAAGCACGTTCCTTACTCACACGTGTGAGTCCAGCCCAAAATAATGAAAGTCAGTTAGTTGGGCTTGGGCCTTGGTGTACAATAATTTATTGTACACCCATTGTAAACAAGATTTTGTGTTATTTTTATTGTTAATATAATTGTTGCTCACCCGAAAAACATATATCTCCTATTCTTTGGATGCACAGTATTCATGTAGAAATGTCAATGTCTAATTTTATGTTTAGCTCATACTCTTTACCAACTTTTAGTATTCTGTATTGTTCTACTTATCAGTCAAATATGGTTATATAATATACGAAATCATTGTGTTCAGAAAAAATATATTACTTAAGTAAATTTTTCTTTAAAGAAAAATTTCACTTTCTACTAAAATATATATAGAGAAACTTTTCTTTAAAGAAAATTTTCACCTTCTACTAAAATATATATAGAGAAACAAACGGCTAATACTTTATAAGTTATGTTCTAAAATTATTAGTCAAATAGTAGTACAACTTATAATCATGGGTAAGAAAATTGAAAAGTAGATGTTTCCAATTTATAAATGACACTTCAACTTTAAAAAAGGAGGATAAATTCCGGTAAAGGATTGACAATCTTAGTATCTAACTATTACTCCCTCCATTCCTGAATGATCTTCTTATTTGGAGTTTGGGGTGGAAAATAAGAAAATGGAATCTTATTATGATTGGATGTAAGAGTAATGATTGGGTGTAAGAGAAAATAATAAATAAATGAAGGAAAGTAATAAAGAAATGAAGGAGAGAGAAGATGTTTGTATTAAAGTAATAAAAATCATAAAAGTATGGTTTGATGGGTGAATGGAAAATGTGAATGAATTAAATAAGCGATGGTGGAGTAGTAACATGTTAAACTATATGGTTGGTCACTCATGTCTTACCCAGTGAACTGACTATTGAATATAGTTAAACAGTTATTGTGCCTGATCGATGCGAGACTAGTTGGTTGACTTTATCATTTTATCTCTTTTATTTCAAATCTAATTTTGTGGAAATTTCTCTAGTTAGTTCTACTTTCTAAATGCAATGCTCTATCTTTCATACATTCTTTGTAGCTAGATCAGAGAAGTTATATTATAACCTTCACGGCAACTCCTATGTTATGTACGTACTATTCGTTGGCCGCCACACAACAAGACTTTGATGTAGAATGGGAGTCAGAAATTTCTTTAACTTTCTCATGTTACCATATCGTTAACCGTTATGGAAATACTTCACAATTAATATCTAAACTTTTTTTCACTCTCTTTTAAAACACGTTTTAACAATAATAGCGATTCTGAATTCTTAAATAAGATATATATACTGTAGGACTTTAGTTGGTATTACTTTTACATGTACTATTTAATTAACTTTAAATATTTTGATGTAACTACTACTCCCTCCGTCCCGGAATACTCGACCCGGTTTGACCGGTGTTGTGGGCAAAATTACCGTGCCTTCGTGTACCAATGAGGACGTGACACATGGCACGTATTGCGCCCCCTAAGCAGAAATCATACGAAGTCTACTCCGAGGCATGAGTATTAATCTAGGTATCTACAATGTATGTATTTAAGTGTGTATAAATGTATGTATAAAACCTATACCTGGAAAGGGGCTTAATTAGTATGTATCCCAAGTGAATGACTAAGCACAATAGGCCCAAACAGCCCACTATTGCCAAAAGAGACCAGAGAATTGTAAGGAGAAAGGACACGTGTCCTCCTCCCATTCCCCAGCCAATCATGTAAGGGGAATATTAGGTCATTCCCCCAAAAACCTAGTACTATAAATATTCCCACTTCCCTAGAAAAAGGGGTCACAATCAATACATTCTAGAGCAATTGCTGCTCTGCCTTCTCTCTACTTTCTCTCTCTATAAAAATACAATCTTGTTTAATCTGTAAAAGTTACCAAGAAACCTCCAAGGTATCTCACCGGAAAAACCCCACAACATTTGGCGCCGTCTGTGGGGAGGTACGGTAACATGGAAGATCAACGACAGGACAACGATGCTGGGCGGCCTACACGCGTAGAGCGGCCACCCCTCGAAAGAGAAATGCCGACTGAACATCATACGCCGGCCACAAGAATCACTGAAGATGCCGCACGTACATTTGCGGCCGGGCACACCCCTCGTCACACTGCCGAGGTAGAGGTGCTCAGCGAGGAGGACGACCAGGCCAATCGCACCCCTCCTGGAGGACACCTGGATCCTCGGGTGGATACGGTAATAGAGGAGAACCCTGATATGCCTGTCTCTGTGGGTGCTCTTCGGGCTATTTTGGCTGAGTTCCAAGCTGATGTAGGGAAGACAGTTAATGCTGAGGTACAGAAGAGTATGCTGATTTACACCACTGCTGTGGCTGCAAATCATGAGAGGCCGGCAAGCAATAGGCCAACACTTTCTTTGCGCCCCCCAAATGTCTGGACCAGGCTGACAGGCGAGGACCTAAGGAGACAGCCGCCAACAAGTCAGCCAAATCAGACCATGTCTTACCTACCACGCCGAATGCCACGGCGGCTGATCGGAGAAACGTCCCGAGGACGTGAGCAGCCACGCGCAGAGCAGTTGCCCGACTCTGAGTCGGAACTTTCTGACACTGGGTCAACCCCCGTCATGCCGGATAGACCTCTCCCTCATCCAACTTATACGCATCTGAGCCAGGCACGTCCAGGGGCCACCCGTCCAACCCGTCAAACTCGCGGACGCGAGTCCTCCCTGCGGCTACCTTACTCCAGGCGTCAAGACCCTGTATATCACATTCAGGAGGGGGTGTCCAACATGGCCCTAGGGCACACCACCCCTTTTGCAGACTCCATCATGAGAGCCCCGAGGGAACCCAAAGTCAAGCCGCCCAACATTGATGCTTACGATGGTACCACAGATCCGGACATGCACCTCTTGGTTTACCGGCATCACATGTATGTCCAAGGAACAACTGACTCAACTTGGTGTAAGTATTTCCCGGGCACACTCAAAGGAGTAGCCTCTAAGTGGTTCGAGAGACTTCCAGCCGGAACTATTCGCTCTTTTTCGGAGCTCGAGCTATTGTTCTCTACTCGGTTCATGGCTCACAAGGAAGAGAAGAAGACGAGCATGCATCTGAGTAGGATTCAGCAAGGGAAGGACGAGTCCCTGAGGAGTTATGTGAAGAGATTCAATCTAGAGGCAGGGCAAATTCCGGATTTGCCAGATGGTGTTGCATTCGATAACTTCATTCGAGGGCTTAAAAAGGGCTCTTTCAAGTTTGATCTGGTAAAGAAAAGCGTCCGAACAATGGCAGAAGTGCTGGATGAGGCGGAGGCCTTCATTCACGCAACAGAGATTTGCAGCGTCCCGAAAGACCCCAGAGGAAGTGATACCGCCGAGCTAGCGGCAAAAAAGGAGAAATTTGAAAAGAAGAACCGGCCTAACGGGACGTGGGCTATTGCAAAAGAATCAGACAGGGCCCCCGGAGCGGCAGGTCAGAAACGGCCCAGAACTTATGATCGGGAGCGTTTCGAGTATAACACAGACATGTACACAATCCTGATGGACGTCGGGTCCAAATATGACATTGATCGTCCATTTCCCATGAAGTCACCACCAGAAAGTAGGGACCCCAAACTGTACTGTCACTTTCACAGTGACATTGGGCATGACACCAATGAATGTAAGAGCTTGAAAAGGGCATTGGATGGCCTAGCCACCAAGGGGTTCTTAAAAAGTTATATCAGCAGGAACACGGGAGGTTCTGGCAAACCCTTCTACAAGAAAAACAAATCCCCTCCCTCGGAGGAAGATGGGAATCGTACCGACCCAGAGTGCGTGGCAGTCATCTCAGGAGGATTGGCCGCCGGCGGGCCGACCATGAGGGGCCAGAAGGATTATGCCAAGCGATTGGGACAAGTGATGTTGTCCGGCAAGGCCACAGTTGACCCGTTTCCAAAAGTTGAAATCGGCGAGGCCGACCGTGGGAAAATCTCCACCCCGCATGACGATCCTTTGGTAATTGAGTTAAAAGTTGCTAACCTAAGGGTTAGGCGTATTTTGGTTGATACAGGAAGTTCGTCGGACATAATTAGTCTAGAGTGCTTGAATCGGCTGCAACATGATCCCTCAAAAATTGAGAAAATCCACTATCCCATTATAGGCTTCGGAGGTAGTGTCATCCACCCAGTCGGCATAATTACCCTTCCTCTGAGGATGGGAAATAAAAAGGAATCTCGGCAAATGGATGTCCGTTTTCTCATAGTGAAAGATCTGACGGCATATAACATCATCTTGGGGCGTCCCACGTTGAACAGGGCAAAGGCTGTCATTGTGACTCATCTGATGCTTCTTAAGATCATTTGTGACGATGGGAGCGTCAGCACTATACATGGTGACCAGCAACAAGCTAGAGATTGCTACCTAACCACCTTGAGTCCAGAAGCATGGGGGACGGGTGAAGAGAAAGGGACGTCGAGCAACAAACGAAAATGTGGCGACACGCAACCCAAGGTCGTCAAAGAAACATTAACTATCTCAGCAGGGCACATGGAAGAGAGACGCCCAGAGCCTGTTGGGGCCCATTTCAATGTGGTTTTAAACACAGACAAACCTGACAGAGTAGTGCCCATCGGGATTTCTCCTGACGACCCGCTGGCGGCAGAATTGGTCCACCTTTTGAGAGAATTTGAAGATATCTTTGCTTTCACGGTGGACGAAATGCCGGGTATTGACCCTGCTGTGGCCGTCCATAAGCTGAATGTGGACCCAAACTTTAAACCGGTTCGTCAGAAGAAAAGGAACCATGGGGAAGATAGAAATCAGGCGGCAGCCGCGGAAATACAGAAGTTGATGGAGGCTGGGTTCGTCAGGCCTAGTCAGTACCCCGACTGGGTTGCTAATGTGGTCCTCGTCAAAAAACCTAATGGTACCTGGAGAATGTGTGTTGATTACACCAACCTCAATAGGGCATGTCCAAAGGACAGTTTCCCATTGCCCAAGATTGACCGGCTCGTCGACTCTACAGCGTGGCATGCCATGATGAGCTTTATGGATGCCTACTCAGGGTTTCACCAGATTCCGTTGTGGCCTGACGACCAGGAGAAAACGTCGTTTGTTACTGAACAAGGCCTTTACTGCTACAAGGTGATGCCGTTTGGGTTAAAAAATGCACCGGCCACCTTTCAGCGTCTTATTAACACTGTGTTCATTAAGCAGCTCGGCAGGAATATTGAAGCTTACATTGACGATATGATCGTAAAAAGTAAGCTGAGGGCGGCGCATATAACTGATCTCAGAGAGACATTTGAGACTATTCGAGCTTACAACATGAGGTTGAATCCTAAGAAGTGTGTGTTCGGGGTGACGGCAGGCAAATTCTTAGGTTTCTTGATTGATGAAAGAGGAATTGAAGCCAACCCAGACAAAATCCAGGCAGTAATTGATATGAGCTCACCAAAGACGGTGAAGGAGGTCCAGCGGCTCACAGGTTGCTTGGCCGCCCTGGGCAGATTCCTTTCCAGGGCTGGAGACAAGTGCCACTACTTTTTTAGGTCTGTCAGAAAGAAGGCCAAGTTTGAATGGTCGGACGAGGCCGAGGCGGCATTGGTCAGATTAAAGGAGCACTTACACACCTTGCCTCGTCTTGTTAGTCCCTTGCTAGGAGAGACTTTGTACATGTATCTCGCCGTGTCCGAGCACTCGTTGAGTGCCGTTCTACTGACAGAGAGGGAGGGAATACAGATGCCGGTATACTTTGTCAGTCATGTTCTTCAAAATGCTGAAGTTAGATATCCTACAGTGGAAAAGTTTGGCTTAGCTCTGTTCATGGCCAGCAAAAAGCTCCGTCCTTATTTCTTAGCTCACAAAATAGTGATCTACACCGATCAGCCGCTCAAACTGCCCTTCACAAAGCTGGAGGCGTCAGGACGAATGCTGAATTGGGCAATAGAGCTGAACGCCTTTGATATCACCTATGAGCCGAGGAAAGCTGTCAAGGGGCAGGCATGTGCCGACTTCATTGTTGAAATGACGAGGCCAGACTTTGCCAAGAATACAAGCACAGTGTGGACAGTGTATGTAGACGGCTCATCCACACAGAATGGATGTGGAGCAGGGATAATCTGTCACTCCCCAGAAGGAGATACTTTTGAATATGCTATGCGATTTAACTTCCAGGCGTCAAATAATGAAGCCGAATATGAAGCCCTGCTTTGTGGCATTAAAATGTGTAAGGCGGCAGGCGCCGAGGAGATTGTAGCACTATCTGACTCCCAACTGATTGTGAGCCAAGTTAATGGGACCTACGAAGCTAGGGATCCGACTATGGTCAAATACATGCAGGCCGTCCATCAGGAAGTAGAGCCACTGAAAAGTTTTGAAGTAAGGCAAGTCCCTCGCTCGGAAAATAACCAAGCTGATGCCCTGTCAAAGTTGGCAAGTTCCGCGTCTTGTGATACCCCTCGGCACGTGTTCTGGGAGGTAAAAGAGCACAAAAGTGTTGAGCAAATGGAAGTGGAAACTCTTGACAGAACGTCCACATGGATGGATGACATAGTAAACTTCAAAATGAATGGAGTCTTGCCCGAAGACTCAAGGGAAGCGGCAAAACTTCAAAAGAAATGTTCTTGGTTTGAAATGTGGAACGGCACCCTCTACAAAAAGGCCTACTCCCGTCCTTTGTTAAGATGTGTAACACCTGAGAAGGGGCAGGAAATTTTAGAAGACCTTCATCAGGGGTTGTGCAGCTCGCATATTGGTGGAAGGGCTTTGGCTGAAAAGGCACTTCGAACCGGCTATTACTGGCCGACCCTTAAGGAGGACGCAATCTCACTGGTCAAGAAGTGTGACAAATGTCAGCGCTTTTCTCACCTAATACATCAACCGGCACGAGTTCTGACGCCCATTATAAGCCCAATTCCATTTGCTAAATGGGGGATGGATCTCCTAGGCCCATTCACGACCGCACCAGGAGGAAGGCGTTATGTCATCGTTGCCGTAGATTACTTCACCAAATGGGTGGAGGCAGAAGCGCTCAAAAACATAAAAACTGCTGATGTGAGAGCATTCATTTGGAAGAACATCGTGACTCGCTTTGGGATTCCACAGGCTATCGTCTTCGATAATGGGCCCCAGTTTGAGACGCCTAAGCTGAAAGAGTGGCTGGCAGATCACGGTATACACACCTGTTTTGCATCAGTCGGACGACCCCAAGCCAATGGTCAGGTTGAGGCGTTCAACAAAATTATCTCTGAAGGAATTAAAAAGAAGCTTGACGAAGCCAAAGGTCTATGGGCTGATGAGCTGCCAAATGTCTTATGGTCCATCCGCACCACGGCTAAGAATTCAACCGGTGAAACACCCTTCTTGCTAGCCTATGGCGCCGAGGCTGTCCTACCCATAGAAATGTGTGAGCCAACGTTGAGAGTCATGCTGTATGACGAAAATGCTAACTGGGAGACAATGAAAGCAGCCTTGGACTTTCTGCCCGAGGTTAGAGGAAATGCAGCGCTCAGACAACAGCTGTACAAGATAAGGATGGCAAGAGAATACAACAAGAGAGTCTCTAATAGAGTGCTCAAAGTGGGAGATTTTGTCCTCAGAAAAATGGAGTCCACAGGACGAGCAAATGAACAAGGTAAGCTGACGCCCACTTGGGAGGGACCTTACGAGATCTATGATGAAGTTAGAGATGGAACCTACCGCATTCAAGACATGCAAGGCCGCCCTATTTCACGCACTTGGAATGCCGACAACCTCAAGAAATATTTCTTCTAGATATGTGCTAAGCCTTGTCTTACTTACCACGATCCATTGCCCAAGGGGCGGCCTCTAATGGTCATAGTAGGGTAGTAATTACTTTTGTAACCGGCTAAATTCGCCTTGCAAAGTTATAAATAATACTACTCTATTTGTTTCGTAATATTTATTGTTCGCACAATGAATATAAACATATACACTCCAATGCATAACCAAAGCCTAATTGTATGACGGCCTGAGAAGTGGCCCAGATTAGCAAAAACTCAGCAAGACTAATTGTTTGAAGCCTAAGAAGTGGCCCAGATTAGCACCAAGTTGTAGGCTGATCACCTATCCAACTCCCCTCCTAATATAAGCAAGCCGCTGGCCGACCAGTACAGCATAATACGTGCCAGCGGCATGAACAACTTTGAAACATAGGTTGTTCGCTCAAAAGCCCAGCGGCATGAACAACTTTGAAACATAGGTTGTTTGCTAAAAAGCGCGGCGGCACGCATGTTTGGCCGTACAGTCCATTTGACGAGCATGTCTAGCGGCAATCATACCTATTGATTGACTTGCGTCAATCAATATCGTTATAGACACGCTCGCCAAAGAAAGTGACGACCAAAGTAGGGCCTAGCGCATGCTCAGTTGCCAGCGGCACCAACCACTTGGAAACAAAGGTTGTCCGCTCAAAAGTTCAGCGGCACGATTAACTTCGAAACAAAGGTTGCTTGAATAAAAAGCGCGGCGGCACGAACGTTTGGCCGTACAGTCCATTTGACGAGCATGTCTAGCGGCAATCATACCTATTGATTGACTTGCGTCAATCAATATCGTTATAGACACGCTCGCCAAAGAAAGTGACGACCAAAGTAGGGCCTAGCGCATGCTCAGTTGCCAGCGGCACCAACCACTTGGAAACAAAGGTTGTCCGCTCAAAAGTTCAGCGGCACGATTAACTTCGAAACAAAGGTTGTTTGCTCAAAGTTAGGCGGCACGAACGTTTGGCTGTACAGTCCACTTGACGAGCATGTCTAGCGGCAATCATACCTGTTGATTGACTTGCGCCAATCAATATCGTTATAGACACGCTCGCCAAAGAAAGTGACGACCAAAGTAGGGCCTAGCGCCTACTCAGTTGCCTGCGGCATTAACGTGCTTAGTGTACACTCGGATGCACCTTGGCAATCATACCTATTGATTAAGCCTATTAAGCCTATTGATTAAGGAATAATCAAATTATGAAGAGCAAGTAAATGCGAGATAGGAGAAACATCAAAAAACCTATTTACTTATAAAATAACGCCCGTAGAAAGGCGTGTGAAAGTAGCTCAGAATTCTTGACCAGGAAAAAGAAAGAGAATTGTTGTGTGCTCAGCAGGCACAATGATACAGACGCCATCAGCGCCAAAACTTTACAACATAATTGTTTTTGCCCTTAGGCACGGGAACGCTTGAATAAAATTTTAAAAAAAATAGGAAAGGAAGCAAATCAGGGGGCGGCCGCATCGTCCTTGTCATCAGATGATACAAACTCAGGGGGCGGCTGACCAAGACGTTCAGCAGCCAACACAGCGGCACTGTGCTCCATTCGCCGCTGGAACCACCCAAGATCATACTCTGACATGTGGCTCTCCCAGGCGTGCTTAACAGCGTCCTTGGTCGCTTGTTCCCCCTGATCATAGGATTCCAGAAGACGCTCACGCAAGGTGCGAACTTGCGATCTGGCCGTCTCTAGCTCCCCACGAAGATGCTCGGCTTCCTCAGCCGCCTCTTTGACCTGAGGGTACTCCCGCAACTGGTCCTGAAGCGCCCGTATTTCCGCCGCCGCTGTCTTGGCCTCCTCGACCATTGCCACCATGTCCTTGTCCTGCGCCAAGATCTTCTTAAGCAGCTCGGCCTTGTCAGATCTCAACGCAGCCACCTCCTTCGCTTGAAGGTCTATGGTCGTCTGCATCTGCAGGCGGACCTCTTCAATGGACTTGAACGCATAGTCACCATGGTGGGTGGACTCAGCCACCTGAGCTTTGAGCTCCTCAGCAGTGCGGGTCTTCCAGCTCTTGCAGAATTCCATGCGGCAGAACAACTGCAGAAGAAGCTACATATTAGTAAATGACTCTAAAAGGGAAGACAAGTACAAGCAAGTTGGAAATAGACTTACGTCGAGAAGAGTGGCCTGGATCGCACCAAACTGGGCGTCAGTCTTGCGGCCAGGAAGAGAAGCAACATACTCTGCGGGGACGGCCTTAAAAACCTTGCGGCATATAGCCACCCTATCCTTTGACGAATAGTGGGGAGTAGCAGGTACGTTCTCATCCTCGGCAGCAGCTGCATCCTTCCCTTTGTCTTTGGCTATAGGAAAAACAACGGCCTTAGGATGACGCGGAGAGTAAGAAGAACTGCCAGAGGAGGCTCGATACGTCTGAACGACGTTCGAATAATACTTACCGCCCGATGACCTAGCTCGGCGGGCCACCTCCGCCGGTATCTGAGAGCGGACGTCGGCCGGGATTCCCGAAAGAGGGTCCTCCACCAAGTCCACCACCAGAGACGGCTTGTCCACGCCCATCTCTTCGTCATCAGGGCATCCCCCCTCAGCAACCTTCGACTCGTCTTTCTTCACGAGACGGCGAGGTAGGGGTTTTGGCTTCTTGAAGGTACTCGGAGTCTCCGAGCCAGCCGGCACAGCTCTCTTCTTCAGCTGGGACAGAGTCGTCCCCTTCTTCTTCCCTGACGCCCTAGCCGCGTCCTTAGCTTGCTAAAAAAGAAAGGACAGTCAAATATTAGGCCTCGTCATCTATCGCAAGTCACTCACCATGTAGTGGCTCGTCATTAAAAAGGACGCCCATCTCAAAAATGACGAGGCGTACCTCATCAATCACAAGTCACTCACAAGATAGTGGCTCGTCATTAAAAAGGACGCCCGTCTTAAAAATGACGAGGCGTACCTTATCAATCACAAGTCACTCACAAGATAGTGGCTCGTCATTAAAAAGGACGCCCGTCTTAAAAATGACGAGGCGTACCTTATCAATCACAAGTCACTCACAAGATAGTGGCTCGTCATTAAAAAGGACGCCCGTCTTAAAAATGACGAGGCGTACCTTATCAATCACAAGTCACTCACAAGATGGTGGCTCGTCATTAAAAAGGACGCCCGCCTTAAAAATGACGAGGCGTACCTTATCAATCACAAGTCACTTAATAAATAGTGGCTCGTCATCAAAAAGGACGCCCGTCTTAAAAATGACGAGGCGTACCTTATCAATCACAAGTCACTCACAAGATAGTGGCTCGTCATTAAAAAGGACGCCCGTCTTAAAAATGACGAGGCGTACCTTATCAATCACAAGTCACTCAATAAATAGTGGCTCGTCATTAAAAAGGACGCCCGTCTTAAAAATGACGAGGCGTACCTTATCAATCACAAGTCACTCACAAGATAGTGGCTCGTCATTAAAAAGGACGCCCGTCTTAAAAATGACGAGGCGTACCTTATCAATCACAAGTCACTCAATAAATAGTGGCTCGTCATTAAAAAGGACGCCCGTCTTAAAAATGACGAGGCGTACCTTATCAAGTGCAAGTCAATCGCAGAAAAGTGGCTCGTCATTAAAAAGGACGCCCGTCTCAAAAATGACGAGGCGTACCCTATCAATCACGAGTCACTTGAAAAAACACTAACTAAGGGGCCCGTCAATAAAAAGTGACGAGGCCTACCTTAGCAAACACGGGTCAGATATCAGGATATCGGCTCGTCACTAAAAAGACGTCCACTGTAGACGCTGGACGGGAGAAGTTTAACTTGCAAAAAACAACAACCTAAGAGAATACTCACCTTCTCCTCCAACTCGGCCTTGGCTTTCTGCATCTTGGCCTCATAGATGTCCGCCATCCAATCGGTCATATCGCCCTTCCCAATATCCGCCGCCGATAACTTGCTCATTCCTTCCTCTGTGAACAAAAGAAATCCAAAGTTAGAAAAAATGAAAAGACCAACGCGGAACGGCACATAAATTGGCATACAACCTCGAGTCATGGAATATCCTAAGCCTACGGCCGCTAGAAAGGCCTCGTTCCGAAACTGGCTAATGTGCGGCAACCACTCGGCCGGCACATGGAAACTCTTATCCACTGTTAAGTGGTAAGTGTTGGCCCTGAACAGGACCATTATCTGATCCCACTCTTCGGCAGTAAGGGGGGGAAGGGGCTCGTCACGATCCATGAAGTTGGCGTCACAGTTCCAACGGCTCATTCGCTCATACATCTCCTGGTCGTCAGTGTAAAACACGACCCACCTCTTCCTCCACATATGCCACTTGCTGAGCTTGCCGACCACTGTCTGGTAGGTACCACGGCTGCTCAGATTAAACCACCCTTTGGCGGCACTGGGGGAACGAGAGAGGGAGACCAGATGCAGAAAGGCGTTGAAGGACGGCTCCACGTCGTTCAGTGCACATTTGGCAATGTAGCCAAAGATATCCGCCCATGAGTTGGGGGTCAGCTGGGCCACCCCAATATTAAAACCATCTAACACCTCCACAACGAAGGGGTGTGGAGGGAATCTCATGCCGAGTTTGATTGACGCGGCATACACAGGGAATTCTCCCTCGGCAAGCAGGCTGACGGTCGAGTCCAGACCGGCCGGCACGCGCATTTGGTACCCTTCCCCCACGCAGAGGTCATCCCTCATCTTGGCTCCGTGCCTGTCTAGCCACCGCATCCAGCCCACGTCTGGGTGAATCTCTGACGGAAGCAATTGGGCCTCCTCCCGTCCTCTGGGCCTAATAAGCTGGGGAGCAGCTTCTTGTTCCTCGGCGGCCGATGACAATGGAGCGACGCTTGGCTCCCCCACTGCCTGGCTCGCTGTACCCTCCGACGAGCTTGCCGCCTGCTCCCCCGCCTCGACGTACTCGTCGATCTCTTGAAAGAGTTCGGCAAATTCTTCGTCGACTGCCGAGGCGGTGGAAGAATATCTCTCCCTAGGAGGTGTCGATGCTTCTTCCCGCAAGCGCAGGCGCGTAGGATCTGCCGTTTGCTTGGTTCTAGCCATGCCTTCTGCATAGTGAACGAAGCACGGCTTAGGGGTGACCAACAATGAAGAAAAAGACGCGATTGGACGTCCGCCCCGACAAAAGATGAACGGCGGAAAAATCTTAAATAAAACCTTTAAACCCTTACCTAGTACTAAGAGGTCGGCCGCTAACAAAGAGAAAAATGACAAGAGGATAACAAAAATGGCGAAAACTAACCTTGAAAGATCTGCGAAGTACTTGGTGAAGAACAGGATGAGTATCGCGAAGAACGGGATGAATTTCGCGAAGAACAGGATGAGTGTGACGAGGAAAAGGATGAGTCTCGTGGTGGCCGGAAATCGCCTGATGGTGGTAGGAACACGCCGGAAATCGCCTATGAAAGCTCTGTGAAAACGAAATGTAAAAAATGAAATTTACCCCCCTCACCTCTATATATAGGGAGGGGCAAAATGGAGAAAGGTGACACGTGTCACCATCTCAACACCTGACCCAAAGATGAAGATGCAAAACAAGAGTCAAGAAGCGATACCCGGAATGTGTTTCCAGAAATGCCCTTCTTGAGGGGCAAATGTTGTGGGCAAAATTACCGTGCCTTCGTGTACCAATGAGGACGTGACACATGGCACGTATTGCGCCCCCTAAGCAGAAATCATACGAAGTCTACTCCGAGGCATGAGTATTAATCTAGGTATCTACAATGTATGTATTTAAGTGTGTATAAATGTATGTATAAAACCTATACCTGGAAAGGGGCTTAATTAGTATGTATCCCAAGTGAATGACTAAGCACAATAGGCCCAAACAGCCCACTATTGCCAAAAGAGACCAGAGAATTGTAAGGAGAAAGGACACGTGTCCTCCTCCCATTCCCCAGCCAATCATGTAAGGGGAATATTAGGTCATTCCCCCAAAAACCTAGTACTATAAATATTCCCACTTCCCTAGAAAAAGGGGTCACAATCAATACATTCTAGAGCAATTGCTGCTCTGCCTTCTCTCTACTTTCTCTCTCTATAAAAATACAATCTTGTTTAATCTGTAAAAGTTACCAAGAAACCTCCAAGGTATCTCACCGGAAAAACCCCACAACAACCGGCACAGAGTTTAAGGGATTTGAATTGACTTATTTAATTTAATAGGTAGTAGTTGATAGTGGGGTATTATTTTAATGTGGTTAGTGGGAAATGTGTAAAGGGGTGGGGTTAGGGAGAGTAGGGGGTTGAATTTTTAATTATTTTTGTATGAAGTAGGGGGTAGGTGGGTTAATAGGGGTGGAGTGAGAAATAATATAATATTGTTAGAATATTTCCATTTTTAGTAACAGGTCAAGTATTAAGGGACGGCCCGATAAGGAAAACAGGTCAAGTATTCCGGGACGGAGGGAGTATATATGTTCTTACAATCATACCATCTGATACAAGATATGTATACGCGTCTAGGGATGTCAACGAGCCGAGTCGAGCCGAGTATTTGATTGTTCGAGCTAGGTTTGATAAGAAATTTCCGAGCTCGATCTCCAGCCGAGCTTAACCGAACGTTCATTTTTTCTGTTCGAGCTAGGCTCATTTAAGTTTTTTCGTTGTTCGGGCTTAACTCACGAGTAGCTTGTTTAAGTTCAAGCTCGAGTCGAGCCGAGCTACTAGCAGACGAGCCTTAATAAACGACTTTTTAACAAACGAGTCTTAATAAACAAACAAGATCGGATTTAAACGATCATATTAATAAGAGAAATATTACTTTCAAAAATTAAATAACATAAAATTAAGGGTTTTTACCTTTAAGAATATTAATATATATCCTTGATTGAAGAAATAAGAATAGTAAACATATACGGTTTTGGTAGTTTTGGTAGTATACTAGTATTTAGTTAATTTCTAACCCTTAATTTTAGCATAATTATATGAATAATATCATAATATATTATTTGTTAATATTTTAGTATATTTACTATATAAACATTTTTTTAGAAATTTAATATAAACGAGCTTCTAAATGAACTTATAAACGGACACGAACGAGCTTGGAAACGAAAATGAACGAGTTGTTCGCGAGCCTAAACGAGCTGAACAGTAGGTTGTTCGAGCTAGTATCATTTATTAAACGAGCTTAAATTTTTTGTTCAAAGCTTGTTTATTTACTAATGAACGAGCTTTGACCGAGCTTGTTCACGAGTTGTTCGTGAGTGTATCGGCTCATTCACATCCCATACGGGTCGTTACCATCGAAAAATTAATAATTAATCTAATTAGCTCAAAAAGGACATAATATGACCCTTCTCGTTCTCACACATAAAACTTATTACTAATTCCTAGCCTATAGGTAACTATATAATCCTATTAGCAAAAAGGCATAAAATAAAATGAGATAGAAAAATGAGAGACAAAAGGAGGAGAGGAAAAGAAAGCAACGAACCAAAAAAAGCACCCTCTTATTTCAAAAATGGGGTCCATACAAATATTGTCTGATCTTCTCCCCTCTCAAATCTTAAGATGTGACCTCCATCATCTTCTTCCCCCACTTCCATTACCCTCATTCACCATTTCTTGTCTCCTCCCCTCTTTCCTTTAATTCAAATATTTATTATTAAAGAAAATCTCAATTTTTTAACTAATAATTAATATGTCCAACATCACCAATTTCTCAGACGAACAACCCTCTGTACATGTAGTACAAATGATGTGTCCTGAAAACCACCAACAGGCCGTGGCGACTCCACCAGCCGCCCCGACACTAAGCCGATACGAGTCTCAGAAGCGGAGAGACTGGAACACTTTTGGGCAGTACTTAAGGAACATGAGGCCACCCGTGGCTGTAACACACTGCACGTGCCATCACGTGTTGGAGTTCCTTAGGTACCTTGATCAGTTTGGAAAAACTAAGGTTCACTTAAATGGTTGTACTTTTTTTGGGCAGCCTGACCCTCCTGCTCCTTGTAGCTGCCCGCTCCGGCAAGCTTGGGGTAGTCTCGATGCACTGATCGGACGGTTGCGAGCTGCGTACGAGGAACATGGTGGATCTCCTGAGTCGAACCCGTTTGGAAATGGGACGATCAGGGTTTACTTAAGGGAGGTCAAGGATTGTCAAGCTAAAGCAAGAGGAATTCCTTACAAGAAGAAAAAGAAGAAGAGGAAGGTTTTAAAATCATGTGATAATGGATCTTCTTCGAATCGTCGATTTTAAGGTATATCTTTCATGTTTTTCTTCAAACTTATTTCTTGGTTGTTGAAATTAATTTATTGATTTTATCTGTGAAAACAAGCTTGATTAAGATTTACTATTCATTATACATGAACTACTTACCAATTTTTAGAATAAAAAAAATACTTCATATATACGAAATGTATACACAAACTGAAAGAATGTAAAACCCTAATTGAACTACACTTCTTGAATACGGAGTAATAATAATGAATGTATATTATTTTCAATTCATAATATTTTACTAAATAATTATACTCTATATATTTAGGTATATCTTTAAATACTATGATAAATTATATTATATTAAATTTGTTACACTATTAGAGGATCTTTTACTTAGGATAAGCAATTCTCTCTCTTATCATGCAAAAACACTGTTTTTTAAAATCTTATGTTTTGCATGTGATTGCATAGTCTTGATACATACGTATGTACTTGTGTAGTACAAGTTGAGGCGATCGTCTCATTTAGATTTTCTTTAGTTCTTTACTAGATCAGGAAACTTGTTTTGGACGATTCTCTTTCTAAACTTGATGGATGTTGAACCTTTTTTTCTCCTATGAATCAACAACTCGTTTTATATCAGACTGTATGTCATGTGTACTTCGGACCATGCTTAGTTAGTCCGTCAACTGTATAGCAAGCGGAAGAAGTGGCATGTGTTTTGACAGTTTAAATTTCTAACTTTCAAGCCGTCTTTACAAAAATGTGTAAATCAACAATCCGACATGATATTAATTAAGCTTCAATCTTGAAAACTAATATTTGTAACATTTATATGGTTTTACCTAGTGTCAGATTTCAACAAGATACATGTACAAGATGAGATGGTTTAGTTTGTCGTTGTAAGATACATGTACAAGATGAGATGGTTACTTAGTGGATCCACGAGAAACACGATAAGTCTGATCCTCTAATTTCGCATTATTACTTTATATAGTAATATAAGTTCAAAATTAAAGTGATGGTACGTATTGTGTACCCTAGGAAATTGGTCATCACTAGCTACTTGTAGAGCTAATTAAAATCCTTGAAAATGAGACAAAAAGTTGAAAAGATTCCCCTTGATAATTTGTGTGTTTAACATTGCAATGGTGGTCAGGAATGCTTGTGTGAGTTTGTCGCAAGGTGCTTGCCTTAATTTGAGACATATAGCTAGGACACATCGTACAAGACATAAATGGTAAAAAAAGACTTAAAATTGATTCAGCTATACTGTCTAATCTAAATTGAAATAATGAAATCAATTTGCACTAAAAAAATAATAAAATCAATGTAAAAGAGATTTTAAAGTATTTGGGTTATCCTCGTTAATTCACGGCCGGTCCACACCAACTTTACTTTAGGATATCCCGTCAACTTATTAATCACCTTATTGCTGGTAAAGATCGAACTCAGAGTGAGCTCCAATAATATGTGAGTAGCTACTACGGATCATTAGACTACTTCATATCTTATTCCCCGTATTACATGATGATATAGATAATTAACAATGAATAGAAAGCGGGAAAGGTTCAACCCCTTAATTATATATATCCATCTTTAAAAAGTCTCAATTACTACGTAATAAAACACTTTGAGCAAATATTACTGTTCAGTGCACCAAATAAAACAACAGTTTCTATCACTGCATATTTTATGCAAACAACTTGGCTCGAGTTCGATCAACCAGGGCTCTACTCGGCAGATGTAACTTTTTTATCCTTAATTATGCTATCCTTTACAATGTACTCGTTGTTAACTATCCTTGATGATATGTCTTTTATGTTGTAAATATTTGGTTTTCAAGGCAAATTACTAGAATAAGAATATATAAGAACGAGCTTAGGAAATTGTTGCACCGTGGTAACCAATCCACTGCTTTGAAAACAAAATTCGGTGCAAACGGGATGCACAATTGCACTCATCGATTGGTTTCCTAAGGTTTACACAATTTCAACACGCAAACGCAATTTTGGGTGATGACAATGGGCTACATAAACTTATGTCCAACAGAATAAGTAATCAAAAAGACTTGAAAAAATATGAGTAATCATGTATTAATCGTGGCAAGAAGTTTACTCATAAAATACAAGGGATAATCCAAATTAAATTGATTTTCTATATCTCCACTCAAAGGAGTACGTGAGAGAATATATATAAAGAATGAGTGGGAAAATCAAACACTCAAAGAACTCCAAAGATCAAGAGTGATCAATGACAATCAATAGTAATAACTCATAATAATGACAGATTAATTATCTCCATAACCATGGAGTATAACCACCAAACTATTCACCCAAATCAGAAAGGGAAAAGAAGGGGAAGCATCAACTTGTAACGTACAGCCAAAGACGACCAAAGGCCATAAGAAACCAATGCCATTAAGTGAGTGAAATGAAATCTTTAATTTAAGAACATGAAAAGGATTGTAACCCCCATACCATAAAAGGTAATCACTTATGATTATAATCATCAAACGATTAATATCAATTAAGATCACTAAATAAGTTGTTACAACAGAAACTCGAGGAAGAAATCAATCTAAAGGAAAACCATTCGTTGGCCTCCGCTCGGTTAGACCTAGCGAGCCCGTCCGGTCGGCGCGCATGCAACAACAGGTTCTCCGGACCGGGCGATTCAACCTCCCTCGTTTTCTTTGAACTCGCAACCGGTCGGGATACTCCACCCGGTACTACCGGGTGAACCTCTTTTCCAAGATTTACTTCCAACAATCCCCCACTAAAGATCGGGAAAAGAAACAATGGAAAAGGGAAGAAAATTTTTAGGCATAAGAGAAGTTTAATACATAACATTTGGTGATACATAAGGTAAATTGAAATCAAATGATTAGTGAAGTGGAATATGACTTACAAACTCAAGGGTGGACCAACCTTGAAACTCTCAAGTACTTTATCAAAGAGACGTTGACTTACCATGAAACTCTAAGATTTAAGCCACACCCACACAACACATACCTTACTTCAAAGATCATGTGGACTCCGCAATGTCTATGCGTTTTAAGCGATGTGTTTACCTTAGTTCTCATGGAAGATCTAGGAAACCGCTCAAGTTTCCATAGAAGGTGGCGAGCCTTCACAACCATGTAGCTTAACATTCAAGTGTTTCTCAAAATAGCACTTAGTCAATAGTTAAAATATGTTCATATTTAGTGAACTCGTCAAATGCTACCTCGTAGCTATATTAACCCCCACAAGGCCATAGATTCATTAAGAACATAATAAAAGGTCCAACCTCTCAAATAATTTAGTTGGAATCCACAAGTTGAATGCGTCCATTTCAATATGTTAGATTCACTAAGAGTTTATACAACTCATCCCTCATACAAGCGGTGGTTTTTCTTAAAGTGCATCTCAACTAGCACTTTATCATTAAGAGTTCAAAAACTAAACCTCATTCAAGTATTACAACACATGTCATAGGTTAAGCAAGTAATGTTTGTTACGTTACTCAAATGGGCATAAAACCTATCCCCTCGACATTTCAATCATCAACGATCATTACATGTCCCAATTCAATCTTAATTCTTACCATAGTGCATACCGTACCTTGCAATAAAAATTTTCATTAGAAAATATAACCACAAGCAAAGACAATAAAATAGTATATGTTCACTCAAAATAACACATGCATGGTTAAGAAATCATAAGATGCTTTGTTATTGCCTAAACCAAAATAAACTAAATCTGAAGGGACAATATTGTACAAAATTGTACAAAAAATCTTTCATAAAGTATGATCCTCGAGAACAACATAGCCACTTTAGTGAAAGTACTTCATCAATATCAAACTCTATAATTTGCATCGAAAATTTCATATTAACATACCTTGAAAAAATTCTAAAGAAAGACCAGTCGACCATATCCATGGTACTTGAAAAGATCGATGAAGTAAACACACGTTTACTATAAAATTTGTGGAAATAAAATAACTCAAAAATTTCACAAATGATTTCTATGTCAAAATACCAGCAATACAAATCATTATCACAGTGGAAAACATGTTATCATACACAACATAAATCACGTTTTAGGCCCTTTTAAAGGTTTGTGCTAAATAGTATATTCCACACACACACAAATGATATGATTTGTCCACTTGTTGAAGGCGGTGGGAACTCCTCGTAGTAGAACAAAAAAAAATATTGATATGATTTTATATTTTCATAAGTGTTCTCAAAAATAAAGAAAATTTCTTACTATGAAAACTAAACATTTGTTTTCATATATTACTCAAGACCATGCCATTTAATTAAATAACGTTTTCAGCTTTCAATGGAGGTTTAAAACTCAATATTCAATATGTGATGTAAAACTAACTTAAGCACATTACCCACATATAGAGTAAAACAACCAAACTTATTATCACCTTGGGCAATTAAGAATTTAATTTGAAATTCTCCACACAAGTCATTACTCTAAACAACTATGAGCATTAAAATTCTACACAATCAATATACATATAGATATTTATAAGGTACATGTACCATTACTATGGTCATAAACTCAACATACAAAATTAATTCCATAATCACATAATGTTTATCCTCAAGCATGGGAACTCACCGCTCATGGTTATATCACTTAGAGCAATTACTCTAAATACCTTTGACAAAAGAGTATGCAATAAACTAATGAAGAACAATCCGCTCAAGAATCTAAGTGATATAAAACTAGTTCCAAAAATAATAAGAATAAGAAAGACTAAATCTAATACTTTGATAAGGTTATCCCAAATAACAAGTACAACCTTGAAACTCATAATAACCATCCGGTGAATATTCATCAAAAACTTTCAAGAAAACATCTAGACATTCACATTACTACGGTAGGTTGCGAAACTCATAAGTAAGCTTAACTTACTCCAAATACTTCCCTGTCAAATATTAACGACAAAAAGTCTCCATTGACAAATCACATAATTAATGTCTTACTCATAGGAATAGAAAACCCAACACAAATTGAAGGCATACATAAAACTTCTTTTAGAAAAAAGAACAATTCTCGTGCTATGAAATTTCTATCCTCGAGTCTCTTCTAAATTCAACTTATTCACTACTAACAAAAGAATTAGATGAAATTAAAACAATCGCAAGAGACACGTTTATCCCAACGTGCATAGCCAAAAACTAAATGCATCTTGCACAAACATGCTAAAAGAAGAATGAATTACCATTAAAAGGGAGAATACTCAAATAAAATAGATACCAAGACTCATCAATAAGATGGATATTCCAAAAAGGAATATATTTAAATGCATAATAAAATGAGTTCACTCAAATAATAGAAGAACCAAGAAAACTAGTCCAACATTTAAATATTAGGCACTTCCCACAAAATAGACTTAACAATCTCTTTTGCATGCATGACACCTACATTTCAAATTTTCAAAAAATGAACTTGGACATAGAATTACTTTCCAAACAACAAATGGGGCTAAAGGTTTCTCAAGAGAACAACTATCTAAAAACATGAGCATATATACACGACCAACACATGGAAACATTAAGCCCTAAAACTCAGATCACAAAATGACCACCTAACAAGGTTTAGACTACGAGAAATATCATACGGAGTAATAAAATTACGTACTCAACATTTCCCATAAAACCAATTAATATTTTATCAATCCTTAAAATTCAAGTCTCATAAAATTTTGCCCAACTTTAAAGAATTTCCAACACCAACATATTGTTAGAATAAAAGGGTTATTTAGTCACAAGCATAGAAAATTAATAAACAACACCATTCTAATCATGACAAGATTTATGGTCCAAATCCCAAAAGTATAGTGACTAGAATAATTAGGTATACATCAAAGGAAAATATTACACGTACCTATTCACATAACATATTCCAAGGAAAAAGTTTCAGCATATATAGTTTGCTTGCACAAGTTTACGATAACTATCTCAAATGAGTACACCTAAAACTCAAAAGTTAAATATGCATATTTCCAACAATGCATAAGAAACTATTAAGAATTAAGTTATACCCAATATTTATGGTAATAAAAAAACTTGGAATCATATACATCAAATTTACCATGACAAGTTAACGTTTGAAATGACAACGTGCAAGTGCTTATAATCTAATCAATATTAGAAATAAACTACTTGCTAAATACCTTATTAAACGCAAGTACACAGACTTTCCTTCAACAAGAAAATAAGACAAACCACAAATAAATCGCACTAGTCTTTCAAAGACCAAAAAACATATCTCTCAAAACTAGGTTCTCATCATGAAGTTAAACATGAAAGCATAGTAAACTAGAGAATCTAATAACATGCTCATATACAATAAATAATCCAAGTCCTATACTTTGTAGTAATCATTCCAACAAACTTCATTTGACAATATAAAAATAAATATTATTATTGTCAACTTCACAAAATATATTTTTGTTGAAATTGATACTAGAATTGAACATGTTAAAATTGTAACACCCCCGATTTACTAACTATATATAAATAAGAATATAAAAGACTTTATAAAAATATTGCGGAAGCTTACACCTAAATCGGAGGTATCACCGCCACACTTGACCACATTATCAAGTGTTAAGGCTTACGAAACTCAAACTATTACAACTCAATTTCTAGGTGATCTATTTACAACCATACAACTATTATAAAAGACTAAACGGTAACACTTGAGCTCCTTTAACTTCTAACTCCATGCAATCCTTCACGATCAATCTGCTCCAGTCATCTTGACTGCTCACCATAGAGGACAAATTCCAAAAGGATCGTCACAGGGCCACCATAAGAAAAAGACATGGCCGCAAACACACATAGCAAATAAACACACACGTCAGCAAAAAGCTGAGTAATCACCTGTAATAACAGAAACATACTAATGTAGAATAATAAAGTCTCATGTAAATAATGTAGTATGAAACTACATTTCAAGTACGATCCCAAAGATAAAACTAACTCCATATTCGATGGAAACTATAAATCTTCTCTTCATATAAACCTCAAAATATTGATATGATTTTTTCCTCTACTAAATATACTCAAACCAATAGGTGCCATATGCGCCATTTGTTCTATACCTAGCCTTGGACATGGGTAATTCGAATAAATAAACCAATAAGTATAAAAACTTGAAACTCTCAATAGCTACTAGAAAGACTCTCTGAGTCAAGGCCACTTTTGGACCAAATCCCACTTTTGGAGATATTAAGAAAAGAATAAAGATTGTATCTTGCTCCTCTACTAATGGTTATTATCTCCTTACCAACATGCCAAGGACTAAGGTCTATAACGTCGAGCCTCGAACCAAGAATATATAATGTCTCAACCTTTTTCTCGTTATCTCATAATCTGCTCAATACCCATTTAGGGTTAAAGTATATATATTCCCCATTAATGGCACACAATCCCAAAATCATATAATACATAAGTATATATATGCATGTTAGCTCTCCAACTCAACTAGGTGAGTAAAACTAATACCAGTAGTAATTTGTTAATCAATCCCAGAGTATAGACATTAGTACACTACACTAATCCTTATTTTAGCCAAAATTCATTCTGTCTTGAACTAAGCTAACTAACCTACGTAAACTATAATTAATAACAATAATAAGCCAAATAAAAGCTCTAACAATATTTTTGATGACGCACGTAGATATTAGCAACAACCAGGCCAACAACTCTAAAAATGTTGGATTACTATACACGCATACATATAACAAAAACACAACAAATCAAATTGGTAAAACATGATTTCATATAATAACTACTCGTAGTACCATCAAACAGCAGTAGGAAAACAAATCGACTATACACGAGTTATTTGAAGGGCTTAGTGCGCGTAATTACAACTAATAATATACATGGACAATTAGAAGGGACTAAGTGTGATTACCTTTTATAGGATAAAACCGATCATCGAACATAACCAAAATCAAGGTTCTACTGCTCGTCTGCTCGCACAAAGAAATAGAAACGTCGCACTTGAAGGTTCGTTGATGAGATGAAGACTGCTAATTAAAGGTTGACTTGATATTGATAATCAAACAAATTTCATAATGATTTGGATTGAATGGTATTTTTGGCTGACAATTTTGATCTCACGCACAAAGAATGAAAACGGCCGAGGAACAAAATAAAGAATAGCAACTGTTTTTTTTTAATGAATAATTAGGGTTAAGAGGTATTCACATGTACTTAAAACAAGAGTCCTATTAAGTCTAAAATAGCATTTTAACTTTATGAAAATATAAAACGAGACTAATTAATTACGGAAGATCGTTTAATAATAAAGATAACTTTATTTAGCTATAAAACCTATTTTATAAAATCATAAAATATTGGGGTATTACAAAAATAATCATGATGACTTATTAAAAGAATTAGTTTAGAATGAACATGTCTTAATATTAAATCAAGAATGCGTATTGTATGACATTCCAAAATCTTCAAGCAATTCTCCATCGTGACATCCTAGCCACCATATATTCACCAATCATCTTCTCCGAGAATTTACTTTTGACTTTTCGTATCCAGAAAAATCAGGTTCGTTGTTGTAGTTGTAACTGACAATCCGACCGGCGTTGAAAATAAATCCCAAGATATCTCGGATATTGTGTCAAATTTTCAAGACAATTGGGCCACATATGACCCTCGGTCGGGGTCAATCTTTGAGACTGCTCCCAGAAAAAGGT
Organism: Spinacia oleracea; assembly: GCF_020520425.1. Classification (NCBI taxonomy): domain Eukaryota; kingdom Viridiplantae; phylum Streptophyta; class Magnoliopsida; order Caryophyllales; family Amaranthaceae; genus Spinacia; species Spinacia oleracea. Next base: position 76,612,945 of record NC_079491.1, on the reverse strand, counting down.
GAATAAAAATATCTTTGGAAATCCTTTTAAATTTCCCTTCTCTTTCATTTAAATTTACTAATATAAATTTCCTCACAGATCATAAAGAAATATTTGGCCATTGAAATATATCTAGTTTTCAAATTGTTGTAAACATTGGGTTTTCAAGGCAAAATATTAGAATAAGAATAAGACCGACTTTAGAAAATCGTTGCACCGTGGTAACCAAACCACTGCCTTGGAAACGAGATTCGGGGCAACTAGGGTGCATAATTGTATTCACCGGTTCGTTACCTAAGGTTTACACAACTCTCAACACACAAAGACACTTTTAGGTGATGAGATGGAGTCACATAAACTTATGCCCAAAAAAATAAGGAATAAATTAAAAAAGGGTTGAAAAGATATGAGTAATCATTTATAAATTGTGGCAAGAAGTTTACTCACAAAGTACAAGGAATAATTCAAAATTGATTTTCTATATCTCCACTCCAAAGGTCAAGAGCAGCCCCGGCCCTGAGGGGTGAAACGAGGGGCGGTCGCCCTGGGCCCCCTGTTGGGGAGGGCCCCAAAATTACCAGTTTGTGTTAATATAATTACAATAAAAATTGCAATAGTAATTAAAAGTAGCAGTGGCTCAGTTGGTTAAGTGGGTGAAGATTGTAGCGTGGATGAAGTGGGGGGAATCCAGGTTCGAATCTTGCCGATTGAAATTTTAACCTGTTTTTAACATGTTTTTCAATTAATTTACATGCCTTATTTTTTATAATTCTATGTTTTATTGAATTTTTGTAACAGTATTTTATATTCCGGATACAAACAACCTAGAAAAAATAATTATGGAGTATTGTTTTAGTTTGGTTGTCTGTGTTTCTCTTTGTTAACCACTTCCTCTTTCTTTTAATGATTTTTTTGCGTATTATTTAGAAAGGAAAAATAATATATTCAAGGCCCAACCACCCAAATATTATACAATCTATTTTTCAAAGTTTAAATAATCTTTATACATTTAAAGTTTACTGTACATAAGGGGCTCTTTACTTATGTTTCGCCCTGAGCCCCCAAATTGTCAGGACCGGGCCTGGTCAAGAGTGATCAATGACATCAAGAGTAATAATTCATAATAATAAAAGATTAATGATCTCCATAAACATGGAGAATAACCACCAAACCCACTCAACAAAATCAGAAAGGAAGAAGAAGAAGAAGAAGAAGAAGAAGAAGAAGAAGAAGAAACATCAATTTGTAACCACCAAAGATGACCAAAGGCCATAAGAAACCAACGCCATAAGAGAGTGAAATGAGATCTTTAATTCAAGAACATGAAAGGACATGTAACCCCCAAACCATAAAAGGAAATCACTTATGATTATAATCATAAAATGATTAATGCCAATTAAGATCACTAAAAACGTTGTTACAACGAAAACTCGAGGAAGCAAACAATCACAAGAAAAACCAACTGTTGGCCTCCGCGCAGTCAGACCGGGCGAGCTCGCCCGTTCGGACACGCTTACAACACCAAAACAACAAGTTTATTCGCCCGATCAGACGAACCCGCCCGATCGGAAATGAGGGGATTGAGAGAAAGGGGAATGAAGTTGAGGAAAATGTGACATACAAATATACAATCCTTTCAAATGCAAAATGTTATCCATTCTTTTGGGGAATTCATTCTTTTGGGGAACTATTTTCTACACCTCTTTATCTATTATCTAAGCTTTGTTACAAACCAGTTAGACAATGAGTACGTATGAAGTACATGTGTCCATGATTTAATTAGCTTATTTCTTCTTAATTAAATTACCTCAGTTTTAAAATGATTTTTACACTTTATTTTATTATATTTTTGGACATGAAAATTTACTATCTTATCATTTTTACTCTACAATATTTATAATTTTCCGCTTACTTTCTCTTATTTTATTTATTTATTTCTTACACCAACCCACATTTTTACACATTTCTTTTACTTTATCCATATTTTATTATATTCAATTAATTTTTCTACTTTTTTTCTTAATATTTGTGCGAATAGTAACCGTAAAGATTTTTATGAAAGAGAGATAGTATTGTTTTATTTGATAAAGTGTAGTACAGATGTAATGAATCTGAGTCATATATATACTCCCTCTGTATTTTATTAAAGGATACTCTTTAACCGGCACGCAGTTTTAGAATAGTGAGTTGAATTTATTAAAATAAGATGAAAGTGGGGTAGTGGGTGAATTATTTATTGTAATAAAAAATGTGATGAGAATAAGTGTTGGGACCAAAAGAATAAGAGAAATGATAATATAATTAGAAGTGAAAACCACAACATGCCAAAAAAGAAAATTGTATCCTTAATAAAAAACAACCACTTATAAAAAGTATTTTTTTTTAATAAAATACAGAGGGAGTATACTTTAATAATGATAAGTTACCTCATTTTCAAAGGATCAAACTTAGGTTTTTTTTTTTCGTGTATTGGTCTAGCTTAACACTGTAGATCCCAAGGGTTCTAGAAGTAGGTGTAGAAATATAGAAGGTAGGTTTGTATCGCAGGATGTTTTAACTTAAAAATAAATACAAAAACATGCAAATTAAGCTCATGCAATTTCATCCATATATTTAATTATATTCTTCTTGCTTAAAATTAATTATCTTAATGATTGTTGCAGATACCTGTCTAGCTTGCTGCATTATCATATCTTTCTAGGATGGAAACTGAAAACAACACCAAGTTCGTTGACTGCATGCTCTAAATCATGCATGGTCTAGAATGCGAGCGAGGTAACCTAAAATAATCGACGAATATAATGCAGCATGATCATATGGATATGAACAATCCATCATCTCCTCCCGCGATGTATAATTAATTTGTTGTAATACTAATACTACGGAGTAATAGTTATACTTTGCAAACTTTTCGATCTAGAGCACAAAATGTTTACGTGTTGTTACCCTAAAATCATATATATTAATTACTTGTTTGTAATTAAGTTTATTCCATTGAGATTAAGGGTGAAGGGTGACGACGATAGGCGATGACGATAAAACTCAGATGTGTTTATGCCAAATTTCGTCTAAGGGGCAACACTTGGCTTGGGTCGACACTAACTAAGTGAATAAATACGGAAAGCGAGAAAAGAGAGAGATGACACAAGGAGATGGTGATGCGGAAAACCCAGGAATAGGGAAAAAACCGCGGGTAGCAATGAGGCTACCAATCCACTAATAACCATAATCATCTAAGTAAAAAGAGTGTATTTTGCGATAAAAATAAAGGTACAATAATTGCTTAATAATGGCTAAAACTGAATAATAATGTTGTATTGGTTGAATGCTTGAGTTAACGAGCCTTTGGCTTTGCCTTGCTTCGTCTTTTATAGTCTGCGCCCAACGGACGAATTAGTTAGTAGCACACTACTACAAAATAGGGCTATAGCAACGCCTTTTTAGATAACAGTTTTCCTGGCGTTGCTATATCATAGCTATTGCAACAGTTAAATAATTATTAAATTTAGTAGACTTTGACTTTGGAAAAACGTTGCTATAGAAAAGCTATGGCAACACTTATATATTATGACTATTTTATTGCAACAGTTTTTAGTTTTTTAATATTTTAATGAGATATTGCAACAGTTTTTTTGTCAAACATCTAAATAATGTTAAAAATTAAAAATAAAATCAAATAAGAAATAGGTTTATTAAAAATATTTCATACGGGCGCGTTTTTTTTTTCAACAGATTGCATCTTTTTTGGGTTTCCCTCTCACTGCTTTTCACGGTTTAGGGCTTTGCGTTCTTGGCCTCTGCGTTCTTGGCCTCTGCGTTCTCTTTCGCCTTCCTCCTCTGCGTTCCTTGAAGCAACAGATTTTATCTTCCATCATCGTTCCTTTGAAGCAACATATAGAAAGTGACGAAATTCAGTTCTGAATTTGCGCGAAGAACCACGTTAGTTTTCATAATTTTGCTCTTAAATTTGCTCTTATATTTGATCGAATTTGCTCCTAAATTTCTTTGATGTTTAAGTTTTCAACCGATTATAATGGGATTTTGTTGTGTTGTTTTTATTTCTAAATTAGGGTTCTTAATTAGGGAATTCGGTTCATTGGGGAATTTGGATGATTGGGGAATTTTGTTGATTTTATTCATGGTGTATTTGTTGATTTCAATGATTATTTTGGCTTTTTATTAAGTTTGGATCAGTTGGTTGCTCGGTGATGATGTTATACTGTTGGTTTTTTTTCTCGTTCTGCTCTGTGCTATTCTGCTACCCTGTTTTATACTGCTACTGTTATACTACTTCTACTCGTTTTCAACTTGGAAATATATGGTAAAGTGTTTTGTAAATTTGACCGATGTAGAGAGCATGTTAGGGAGGGAATGTGATGTTGGATATATGTATAAAGTTGTATTGAGTTTTGAAGTGTTCACTTGTGAGAGAATCAAGAACAACGAAAGCTTGAATACTGGTTACATTTTATTCCAGATTATTAATCAAAATCACCCATCTTGTTCCTTGCAATCTGCTTATTTGATGTCTATGCCATAGCAGTAACCTCCATTTACTCTGCTGCTTCAGACCAATTTATTTTCAGTCCAGTTTATTATCTGTTACTATGCTATTATCTGTTGCACCTTTTCTTTTCTTTCCCTTTTTTGGGGAACGGGGGGTGACAAGGGGTAACCAGGTTTCTCTGTTTCTTGCTGCTTGCCTGCTTCTATAAACATGAAAATTCCAGAAAAGAACACAGTTGGCTAACAAGCTATGTGAGTATAAATATGAATAATATTTGATTCTTGGTGGTGAATATATTAAAATTGCATGTGAGTGGTTGTTTTCTAAATCCTGAAGGCATGTTTCTCTCCCAAAAGCCACATACTTGGAAGTTATTGTGCGTACTTATGTTGAGATGTGGAGAGGGATAAACTATTAATAAGGATACTGTTATTTGATGTTATGCAGGTTGATGATATTCACCAAGCAGATTTCTGCAAAATAACTCCGGCGAAGTTCTGTGGTTCAAAGGAAATTGTCGCACTTGAGTTCCGGAAACTAGTAAGTTCTAATTTTTTCTTGGTTTTGGATTGGAATGTTATTATAAATTTGTATTGATGAGACTTTTTCATAATGCTCTTCTTGAGATTCTAATATTTCTCCCAATTATCAATATTCTGTTTACGTTAAATTGATGATGTTGGCTGGTAATTTTTATTTGGAGTCTTTCTAGGCGTTTGTAGCGAAAATGACTATAGCTTCTGTTATTTCCTTTTGGAGGAGTTGGATTCTGTCACATCCACGGGGACATTATCTGTTGTTTGGATGGGATTTGAGTGTGAATACTGATTAGATTTGCCACTAAAAGATGCATTCCTTCTACTGCTTGTGAGTTCGCTAAACAAACGGTTGTCTGATCTAGGAAGAATAATAGTGTTCCTGTAATTGGTTTGCGATTTAGTGGTCACAGACTCACGGACTCAATAGGTTCTTTAGTATATATTCAGTTGTTATGCTGCAGTTTTGTTTCGTTCTTTTGTTGTCTTGATCAATTGCTTATTTGGTGATAATGTTGAGTTACAATTTGCTGCTGTGATCTATACTGTTGCTGAGCAGATACCTGAATGTCTTCTCTCTTTCTGCAACACATAATAGAGACACTGACGTGACAAACTAAAGAAGAAAAACAACTACTGTATATTTTCTTCTGATGTAATAATCGTTAGTTTGCTAAAGGAAAGTAAAGTTGACCAATTGCTGTGTTTACTTTGGTTTCTAACTTCTTAAGCCCATTTCTGGTTCCATTAGTATTATTTTAACTTAAAGTAAAATCTATAGCTATTAGTTGTATTTCATGTCCAATCTTATACTACCTCCGTTTCGCAATAGATGCATCATTTCTTTTTTCACGTATCCCAACATGCTTCTTTGAACATTAATATCTCTAATTGCGTGTAAGTAAAAATTATAAAAAAAAATGATATTTGGAATCCTCAAATTGATACGAATTTAACAAGATCTCACTTGACTATGTTTGTTTTTACATAATGTAAAAGAATAATTGTCAAAGTTAATGAATGAATAGTGTTCAAAAGAGAAACGATGTATCTATTGCGGAATAGAGGAAGTGGCTAAATGTTGTTTTGCGCATGGCATCTTATAGCTAAAGGAAAGGAGAATGTCAATTATAACCAAGATGATCAAGACTATGTACCTGAAAATGATCATGACTCTAATGATGATGAGGTGGAGATTTCTCGAGTGAAAAAGGTGGCAACTGAAGCCACAACCAATTCCGCAGCAAGATCTATACCAAAAAAGGTTTTACTTTCCAATATCATTCTTCTTTTTTGTGTGTCTAGTGTTTTGAATTTCTGATGTCTAATTGGTTAATATCATGTATTTTGTTCTACTTGGTTCTGTTTTGTGCATGGTTCTTTTACTGAATCACGTATTGGAGATCGCCTTAGTTGCGATCTTCAGAACTTAATAGATCAAATATCCATGAAAATGTGGCAATTACTGGCAGAAGGCTTTAACAAGCAAATAGGTGGACAATCATGAAAGGACTTTTGTTAAATAATGTAACTAGGTTAATAAAGGCAAGATCAAGAAAGAAAAGAGCAGGGGTAAATATGTTTCTGGTGAAAAGAATGAAGGCTAAGTCTCAAAGTAAGAAAATTCAGGGAAGGAGTTTTCTGATCAACAGAATGAATTTTTAAGTGTCATTTCTAAACATTCGGGGTCTAGGATGATGACGCTTGTCTCCTATGTGGAGTTTGGCTTATGACTCGTGGTCATCTGTTTTTTGATGTTAATTATAATGCTGGAAGTTGGCGTGAATTGTTCTATAAATGGTTTCAGGTAATATTTAAGTTAGGGCAAGGTATACAGACGTACACTGGAATCTGCAAGAGAGTCTTCTCCATTTTGGCTGCCTTAGTCAATCATATCTGGCAGTATAGCACTGTTAAATGGGGACATATAGATCCACAGAAGTAGAATTCTAATATATAACATACTTCGTATCATCTATTGAACTTCTGATGGAGACTGGAACAGGACATTTTTCCTATCACAGCTCCTAGAAGTCATAAAGCATGGTTTTGACAGATTCTGTATTAAGTAGTGTCCTAAAATATTTGTTCCATGCATTAACTTGTCCTTGATACCTAGGTTCAGATAATTTTCCTATCAAATATTTGTATCATGCTGGATTTTTCAACATCAACAACAGGTAAATTATTTATGCTCTTAGGTCTTGCCTTCACCACAGCTGCCATATGACTGTGACCTTTCTGAAATTCATTATGTCATACTCTCAGAATGCCGGAAAAATCATTCCCCCAGTAATGAAACAAAAACTAGAAGCGGAATATGAATGTATAGATTCTAGAGCACACCTTGGAATTTTTTATATTGAAACTGCACTTACAGGAGTCTCAGTTTCAGGTCTCACTGTTAGAAGAGTTTTAACCTGGAGATTGAAAAAAGTAAAACAAATTTATTCAGGAAGCCATACCATTAGAAGTACATGAAAAACCTATTTCAACAAGTTAATATGCTGGCCATACATAAAGAAGACTCAAAAACTAACTATAACAAATCCAACATACAACCAACCGTCATCTAAGCCTTAAGATACCAACGCAAGTTACTTAAGCTAAACACGGGGGGTAAGGGGGAACAAGTTGAACTGAATTATGGACGAAAATCTAGTGCGTTGTAGTATACTACAAAAGCTTAATAGCAGCAAATGAAGACATCAGAAGGTAATTTCTTAGATAGAGTATTATGTTGGTGTTATTTTTGTGAACTAATAATTATGTTGGTGTTATTTTTGTTACTGACAATTTATCTTCTTGGTGTTAGAAGGCAAGGACGAGAGAACAACCACCTAGGAAGAATAAGAAGCAACCATTGTGCCCATCTATGGCAATGGATGATTTCCTTTTGACTGAACAACAAATGGATCCCGCTCAAGCACTACAGTTACAACAAGAAGTGCAACGATTGGAACAAGACCGACAAACAGCTAGGCGCCCACTTTCTACTATTGTTCCAATGGAAAACCAAGGAGAAAGTGATCTCTCACAACAAGGTTATTGTTTTCAAACTCCACCTTTTTGGTTCATATCATATATTTTGTTCTGCTAAGTCTTATGATAAAAATGAATAAAAGAGGCTTTATACTGATGACAAGTCAAAATATAACAGCATGCAAAAGTTGTATAATCCACTATCCCCATGACTTTTTCATACAAACATTTATCTTAGTTAAAAAAGTGGAAACATACCAAGGCCGAAATCACCAATTTTAATGTTATTGCGAGCATGAAAGAATATGTTATTTGGCGTCAAGTCACGATGAATGATTCCTTGTCCGTGTATGTGTACTAATGGAAGGTCCTAAAAAGAAAGGCCGAGGCCCGACAAATTCGTTTGATGTCCATGCTCGCAAATGGGAAGAGAAAGACAACCAGTTGGACCTGAAAAGGGGAGGAAAGAGCTAACCAGATTCTTAGGAACCATTGCTCATGATTACAATTAGGCTCCCTTGACTTATATAAATTGGCAATCAGTTCCAAATAAGGATAAAATATGGGAATTCGTGAAGGTAAGCTTCATTGTCTTACTTTACTAGCTCGATCCTTACACTTTAATTCTTTCCTTTTTATGTTATTTGTTATATTTTGATTTATAACAAAAAATCAGTATTTTAGAGTAAGTACATCCTTCCACCTGAATCTCAAGATTGGGTAATGGAGACCCTTGATCAATATTGGAGAGGATTCAAATGTGCGCTGAAAAAAAAACATTATTATAAGTATGACAATGTTGAAGATAGATTGAATGATCTTCCAGAAAGAGTGCCTGAAGAACACTACAAGACGCTCCTAGCTTATTGGGAGACGACCGCAGTAAAGGTACTAGATGATTATGATTTTGCTCTACTTTCATGCTCATTATTTGTTTTTTCTTTTGTTAAGTTTGGAGTCTTATTAGGATGCTGCCTAGATATTTTTTATTGATTTTCTTTCATGTTTGGTATGGCTGGTACCCTGCTGGATATCAGATCAGTGTGTTTGTATTTCTTTGTGGGGTTATGATGTTAGTTGGTTGAATTAGACAAGATGATGAGCGATATTTATGTCGCTCTTAGCCTAGGATTTTATGTTAGTTTTTATGCTTTTTTTATAGTTTTTGTAGCTTTTTGTGTGAGATTTATAAGTTTTGTTCCATCTTGTGCTTTATAGGTGATCTTGATGAAAAATGATGGAAAACAAGTGAATTTGAGCCAAAACAGGGCTTGTGCGGTCGAGTGGCGTTTTGTGCGCCCGAACAGGTAGTGCAAATGGAGTTCAAGGAAATTCCAGTTTTGTGCGGTCGAATGCCCTCTGTCATTCGGTCGCACAAAACGGATTTATGAGACATAATGTCCCAAGATTGTAAAACGACCGCACAACCTTGGTAATTCGACAGCACAGGTTTTGTTCGACCGCACAACCTATGTTGTTCGACCGCACAAAAGTTGTGCGCCCAAACGGCTTTCCTTGTTCGACCAAATGGAGCTGCGAAGGAGACTTGAGCCAAAGGATTCCCATTCGACCGAACGGGGTTTTATGCTCGGTCGCACAAGACGAAGAAAATGATCTTCGCTGCCTTCGTTCGCACAGGACCCAGCATGCGCTCGAATGACTCTTTTACGTTCGGTCGCACAAAAGGTCTGTGCGACCGAATCGCTGAGCGGGCTGCTCTTTTTCGAACTTTGGCTTCTATTTGAGGAAACTTATAAATAGATTTTTCGATATTATTTTTAGAGAGTAGAATTTTAGTTGATAATTTTAGATTCTCAAAGTTAGTTTTTCAGCAATTCTAGAGAGAGAAACTCTCCTCCATTCAAGCTTCAATTTGTAATCCTTCTAAACTCTTCTTCAATTTTGCAATTTAATTCTTAGTTTCTTAATTCTTGCTCTTGCTTTGTTGTTGATTGTTCTTCAATTCCTTAATTTCTTGAATTCTTGATTTCATTGATTGAAGTTACTTTGATTTTCAATTTGTGATTTGATTGTGCAATTGAACTCTTAATTCTCTTCTCCTACTCCTTCAATATCATGCTTGCTAGCTTATTTTTGATGGATGGTTTGATTTCTAGAATGACTAGTGAGTAGAATTAGGTTAGGGTAAGGGGAGAATCTAGGGGCTTAATTAGGGGAAATTGTTGATTGATTGTTGGTTGATTCATGTGATTAAATATGATTTGATGATAGGATATCCATGCTAGTTGAGTGGTAGTTGCAAATGCTATTCGATTAGAGTCACGTGGAACCATAGGATAGGTTTGGCAAGAGATTGTGGGCCTATCTTGTGTGATCAAATGGAGGTGTAGTTAGTTTAATCTAGGATTAGGCGAAAGCTCTTCCGTGGACTAGACGCTTAGCGTTCCCTATCCGAGAGGTGGCGGGTTCGTCTATAGATTCCATTTGCCTAATCACCATTTCGTTGCATGATCACCATTGCTAAATAGTTGAATTCATTTCCCCCGGTTTCCCTAGCCTATCCCCGACTCCCTAACGTTTCCCTTTCTTGACTCAATTTAGCGTAATTCTTCGTTTTAGATTCTTAATAGTGACAATTCAAAACCAAGTCCTTGTTCGAACTAGATTGACTTAAAAACTCATTAACCACCGTTTCTTTGGGACGATCCCTTTGCTTACCGCTAGCCGGTAGTTGAGTGGTTTTATAAATATTGTTTGCATAGGTTGTTTTCTATCAACGACGGAAAATACACCTATCACAAGACAACAGAAAATTAGAGAGGAAACAGTGAGACCGAGATAGAATAATGATATTAGGTTGACGAAACCTCAAAAAATTGGATTATGGTATTCTGTTAGGAAATAGGATCAGTAGTCTACCGAATATTTCTAATTATTCTGTCATGTATCATCGACTCTTTCCCTAATTCCAAGATGTTTGTTGAATGTTGACAAGCTATTGCGAACTATGTGATTCTTAACAATTTTGCCACTTTTGGACTTTACATTAACAAGGGTCATCCAGGCCCTTGGAAGTTGAAAGTTGTTTATGTGAATTGGAACTATGCGGCGTTATACCTGGATGTGTTTTCCCTTAACACGTGAGATAAAAGAACTAAACATTTGTGTTCATGTGAGGAAACGTGGGAAGCTGCCTTTGGCGATTTTTGTACGTCAAACAAACTCAAGGTGTTGAAGCTTGATTTGAATATTCATCTAGAGCTTCTCTAGTCTATGTGTTTGCCAAATTTGAAAGAGTTCCGACAAACTGTACATGTCATCCTTGATGGTGAAGGTTGTTTCAAACCGTCCACACCTTGAACACCTAACTTTTTATAGACCCTAGAACACTGTGAATATCATTGATATTTGTTTACCATTTCGTATATTAGGTATAAAAAGTCCTAGAGATGTTTGATTAGAATAAAGTGTCGATGGAGCTGTTTAATTGTCCTCCTTCTCTGGAATCCCCTACTTTTCCAGGGGTGAGTGTTATTCCTTCTGTTCCAAATTTTTAAAACTGACTTCAGCACTCTCATCGTCTCATCCTGTCTTGAGGTTATTGTGAGTTCTAACTATTTCTGTGACTTGTAGGTAAAACTGAATTTAGCACTCTCATATTTTCATGAAATCGCAAACCGCGTTTGCAAATGTGACGATGGTAGAGGTGGCTCCTTCAGAGATTCAGTCATGGAGTAGAACTCAAACAATTCCATATTGTTTGATGTTTCCTCTCAAAAGTATCATAGTAAACAAATAGCTGCAGTCAGAATGAGAACTGGAAATGGTTAAACAGATAGAATTGAGATGGTAATTTGTTTCTTTCGACACAGACAGTAAAGGAAACTGTTAGAATTATGTTCTCAGTTCTGACGTAGTGAGTAAAGATTATGTGTGATGTTAGAATGCAGAGTGGTTCTCTGTTTCATTAGAACACCTTATAAAATCATTCCTAATGTCTGTCAAAAGATACATTTTGATTGTTCACAAGCCAAGTGTATTATGCTACTTACAGCATTCAGATCTACCTTTTATGATCTAAATGACCAATGTTTTGACTTTTATGTGAAATTTTTTGTAATGACTATTAGCTTCCATTGCATCATTAAAGGTCTCTTCTTGAGACATGTTCTTCCCCTGCAGCCTTGAGTGTTAATTAACTAGAGAAACTAACTTTGGTCAGTTGTTCTAAAACAAGATGAACATTTCTTTTGTGATCAGCAATTTGCAGGTAATCTTGAGCAATTTTATTTGTAACATATTAACTTACATCACATCGGAAGATGGTAGTCCATTACAATTGTGTGAATAGATATTAGACAGGTTTTAAGAAATAAAGCTATCGTATAGTGATTATTGCAGGATTTTTTAATTTTAATGGAGGTAGTTTAAGAACCAATATTTTTTTGAATTATTCATCACATCGGAACATGGTAGTCCATTACAATTATTCACTCCGAAGGCTAAGTCTTTCATTGAAGTGCTAAATCTGAGCCCGGGCCAACTGATGCCTCAAATCTGGAGAATTTTTTCAGTAGTGGACCGGATTACTATCGATTGGGAGAGACCGTTCGATCTGGAAGATCTTCTCTACACATACGACTTAAAGATGAAGGACTATAACCGTTACACATTGGTAACGAAGAAATGAATTATTATCCTTGCAATTTGTCTGAGAGTGAACGACATGGGTTGGCAGAGTCGATTCGTTTTTGTGAATAAGGAGTCGTTGGGGGAGTCAGGAGATTTTCTAGTGGAGAAATGGCAATGTATTTTACTGAACGTCGCCTTACTTTGTGATGTTTTATAGTTATCGGTGTGTCGCTTGTGGATTTGAACGCGGACTCTCATGAGAAAATGGTGAAGTTTTTGGAGTATTTCGCTGATTAGAGGTTGAAGAAGAGGCTAGGTTGACTACACGACATAGGAAGAGGAATTTGGTTGAAGATATCGTAGCTAATTCGTCGTCTGAAGAAGGTGAGAGCGAAAGGACTGAGGTGGAGATGGTAAACACTTCCGGTAATGTTTCGAACCCTTGGGTGAACTTTGGTTTGTGTTTTTGTTTTTATTTTGAGTATTTGGATGATGGTAGGATGATATGGTTTTCTACGAATAGCATACTTTGTCATCCAAGCCTGTGGCTAGAAATGGCCGAACGCGCGAGGAGGCGGCTAAGGTCTTCCACTGCTTCTGGTGGTCAGAGTTTATCTCTCGTCGCTCGTCATCCTAAGATTGGAGAAAGTGTGGACGCGCCGGTCGTTATTGGCGGCGACAGTTTTAATCCTATCGCGTGGTCGTCTCATCCCAAGGCATTTAAGATGTTTGCTTTGAGTAGGCTTCATGCTGAGTCGACCAAGAAGTTTCCTACTGACTCGAGGTTTGCTGTCGATAATATTAATATCTCTCTGCCCCCAAACTTCTTGGGTGACGGTGATGCCTTTGTCGTCTGTCCTTGCCGATCGCCTGATGATGCCGTCGACATATCAACGTTAATGGCTACTTCCTCCGACGCTGCTAAGCTGAGTATGAGGGTTAGTTTTTCGTTATTTATATTTTCGTAGATGATTTAATTTTTGAAACTTCGTGCGTCGTATGTCGTGCATTTTAATTTTTAGAGTGCGTATATCAGTCGTGTGTCGCAGATGTTGTGACATCGAACTTATGCAGGCGTTACAAGCCTCGTTTGCCACTCACAAGCATTGCGCGCAGTTGAGCGATGAGTTGGCTGTGGATGGCAAGTCTGTCGTTGTCGCGCACAAGGCGTCAGCATCGTGGGAATCCAAGTGAAAGGTGGCTGAGAAGAAGACGGTTGACCAGGCGACTAGCGTGAAGGCCAAGGACAACCAAATCAAGGCTATGAAGAAGGAGGTTGAAGATGCAAAGGGCAAGTTGGTGCTTCAGGAGACGGAGATGGAGGGGCTGAAGGGTCTTTATGAGGCGTACTAGGAAGAGCTGAAGGATTACCAGGCCGTGTTTGTCATGAGGACGAATGCACAACTTGAAGGAAATAATGCCCTTGGTCCAAGTATGCATTCAATGCTAAGTCTAATAAATGCGGTTCAGTGTTAATTAATTATGCAAGTTAATAATTCGGTGAGATCAAGTGAGCTGAATGCCTAGCTAGAGGTCGCTTCAGGTCAAGTGGAATTAATAATATTAATCCAAGACTTACTCTTGACTGAACCCGTAGGGTCACACAAATAGTACGTGAACGGATCAAGTATTTAAGTTAATTAAATACTCTATTTATGAATATTCGGAAACGACGGATCTTGGTTCCAGTGGGAGCTAAAATAGTCAAAAGGCAAAATATGAATACTCCGGAAATGATGATATTGCCGGAAACGGAAATATGGATCATAACGGAAATATAAATATTATCCAAGTCTTAGATGTTGCCGAAAACGGAAACATGGTAGCGTGCTGCCAGCGCCCAGCCTTGACCCAGCGCGCAAGCGGCAAGGCAGGCCCAGCAGCAGCGCCCATCAATGGGCCGCGTGCTGCCAGCGCCCAGCCTTGGGCTGAGCCGCGCACCAACGCCCCTTGGGGGCTGCGTGGCTGCGAGGCTATGTACGACCGAGTCCTTGGTCGTTTAGGATTGATTGCTTAATAACGTTTTCCTAATTCTACTCTAATTGAATGTTTTTGTTAAATCTGAAACACTTAGGTGTTTGATTAAACATTAAATTCTAATGATTTAATTCAACTAGAATCCTAATGGATTTAGTTATTGGAATCCTAATAGAATTCTAATTCCGTTATTTCCACCCTATAAATACGTGGTTCATAATCACAATTTATATACAACAATTCAATAAGTATTCACATAGATTAAGTTCAAGTTAGAATTTAATAAAGTGCCTAAATTAATAATTAAGCTTTCCGAATAAACATAATACCTTAGAGAATATCCTAGTTGGTTGAATCTAAGGCGGATTCGAACGTATTGTGGACTATCTACGGAGGGGTGACATTTGGAGTCCTAAACTTGTTCTTGTTCGGTTCGGGAGCATCTAGGGAAGGCACGCATCACATGTATGTATCCTAAATTATGCTAATTGACTATGTGGCAATTAATTTGGATTATATTCCTGGCTTTATGGTTTTTCCGCATGAAATATATTGTTTATATTTGTCATAACCTAACAATGGTATCACGAGCCTCTAATTAATTCCATAATCAATAATAGCTAACATGGTTAATTTTTTTAAATTTGCAATGAATTAAAGGGTTGGTTAATTTCGTGTATGTAATTAGTTGCAAATTCGTGCGATTATTTAATTATATGTTCGCAGAATTTTTCGGCAGTTTTGTCAATATTGGTCGGAATCGTATAATTTATAGTGAATTTCCCTTGTAAACGACGTTTTAAAATTTTGACAAAAATCATACCGAACCCAGAATTCCCAAATTCGAAGCCTAACTATGACTTTTCGGAGGTTTTAGCTTTTCGAGCGCAAAATTTGTAATTTTTATGATGTTAAATTAAATATTTGCGAATCTTGTATGTAAATCTTGAATCTATGATTGACCTACTGTATATGTTTAACAATTTTAAAGCCTAATCTTGTTAATTATACAACCTAATTTGTAATTGTAATTAATTTGTTGAAATTCGAATAATTTAGAATTTGTTATGATTTTCATAATTAATTAGCAATTTAATTAGGATCCTATGATTAAAACCCACCATAAAATTTGTTAAAATTGAAATTTTTTTAAAGTTTTATGACCTAGATTTGAATCCATGTTTATAATAAATTTTCGATTTTTCGCCTAAATTTATGAAATTAATATGGGCTATTAATTTGTCAATAAATTTAATTATAAAAGTTTCGATTTTTATGTAAATCATTCACAAATCTTGCATGCACGAAGCAATGGAAGCTAAGTGTTACCCTTAAGGGGTGTTGCAATAGTGCGGGCATGCGACGACGAGCAAGGGAGCTCGTCGCCCATGCAATACTAGGCAGCGAGCAAGGCACGGGCACGAGCGCGAGGCTATGCTCCTGTGCGGTGTGTGTTGTGTGCATTTGAGTGAGAGGCGAGACGAAGGCAACGAGCAACACAGGCCGCGCGCGCGAGCAACGAGCGCTGGTTCGCTCCAGTGAGCGCTGGCTCGTCCCCGCGAGCGATGCTTGCTGCGTGCTATGCGTGGCCTGCTCGACGCTTGTGCTACAACCATCGCAAGTAGCAGGCCATGGGCGCTGCACTCGTGCACGCGGCCCATGGGCGCTGCTACTACGAGGCTTTGACGAGGCATGGGCGCAAGCCTATGGCTTTGTCTTAGCCCGTTGGTTCGTTTTAATTTTTCGGTTGAAAACGATTTTAATTAAGTTTAATTTCGTAATTTAATTTTTTCTTGGAATTTAATTTTCATTAATTTAATTATTATAAATTAATTTATACTAATTATTTTACTAAAATTAAAACCTTGATAAAATTTAAATTAATTAATGAAAATAAAATAAAGGATTTAAATATTATTTTATACGAGTTTTAAATTTTAATTAAATTTGTAAGTTTCCTGTTGGACTAGGAAATACAATTTTATGTTTAAAATATGTAAAGCATGTAAATTTCTTGGTTTCAGTGGGAGCTTTTAGTCATTAAACTCTTGATTAGGTCTACATTCCTTTAAGGTTAAAACAACTCGATTAGAACTAATAAGGATTGAATAATTTGTAGATTATTGGAAGCCTTAATTAGTTGTTGCAAATATTTATGTGATGCATAATATGTTCTACTAACTTGCTATGTGGGCCATTCATTGATAAATGAATGGGTGAATGGTATATTGTAAATGTACTGTTTTGCAGGTTATGGCAAGTGACTAGCTAGTATGGCCCAAATAGGATAGAAAATATGGTATGCGTACCATTAATTTGAATGTAAAATTGGTCTAATGCACCAAAGTTTTTAATTTTATATATGGTATGCGTACCATCAAATAGTTTTAATTAGTTTCAATTATAGCATATCCTATTTGAAGAAAATGGCGCCTCCCATGGTAATTCAAGACGAAGTTTCCAATCCATTTTCAAGACGGAGTTTTAAGTTAAAGATTCAAGATGAAGTCGGGCCATGCTAGATCACATTTATATCTTATGCATGCTTTAAGTTATTTATTGCTTTAAATATGTCTTAATTATGCATGAGATTATGGCTTGATTATGTTGCATGATGAAGGATTTTAGTTCACTTAAAGTCTAACCAACATAGTAAGAGCCTTAAGTTCCAAACTTTAAAAATTGAGTTAAAAGGTGTCATGCCAAAATAACACTTAGTTGGATAACCTTTACATCAATCTAAGTAATAGTTTTCCGCTATAGCGAGGTGTTACTTGTTGATCCTAAAGGGGTAAGGTACACAAATAATTGTGAGTACATGTTAGTTTTTGTGAAACTCAACGATATAAGTAAGGAGTCCTTTTATGTCGTGGAAAATGAGATAGGTTTACCTAATAAGTTCTTAGACGTACCTATCAACCAAGAGTAGTTTCTAGATTATTAGCAAAGGATTTTCTTACCTAAAATATTTTAGAATTGAGTCTAAATACATAATGTGCTTAATTCTTCAATGATTTAAGGATCTTGGATTCATTTTATTCACACCTGCCGGAACAATAAATTCGAATAAAATGCCAATGACTTGTTTAAATTGCATGATTGCTTTAATTTTCAAGTTATTACTCATGATAAATGTTTAGACTTTGCATGCTTCAATGTATGTTTTAATTATTGTTTATAATTAAATATCTTTTACTGCAATAAATCCTTTTAGAAGGGTAACAGTAAATTTCCTCGATTGGTAATGAATCCAAGAACGATTCACGGAAATGAGAGAAAGTGAGCAATTTGAAATGTACGTTTCTTTTAGCGACTTTTATGGTTGTTTTCGAGTATCAAAGTCGAATGGCAAACCGATTGGTGCTTGTGAATTCAAAATACAATGTAGTTTTGAGATCATAAAGCATTGAGTTTAAATGCTCAGCTTTATCAAGGGTTAATAACCTAATATCTTTGTCCATTTAATTCTCGAATGAGTCTAGTCCCTAGACATTCGAATAGATCGATGCTTAGAAAACTTTAGATGCTTCTGGTAAGATCATCTAGTTGAAGCCAAACATTCAACATAAATTAAATGGTAAGAACTTTGTCGGAGTGACATTGGACATGTCTAACAAAGTATAAAAGTCAACACTAGAGAAGTCAATTCTTAAGGCTATAAGAACGGGTACAAGAAATAGGAAAACAAGGAACAAATGAAAGGATTTTACGATTCCGTTTCTACCTAGAAGTTTATGTTTAAAGAAAAGTAACCTAGCAATCAAACATCTTTGGTATCATATACCGCTTGAGGTTCTTACTTCGGTAATAACTCAAACAATGGAAGCTAGGCTACACTATTGACCTACAAGTGGGAAATGAAGCATGGAAATGCTACATTAGTTGTAGGGTCATCTAGTTTGTTTTAAGTCCTTTCAAACGCTAGAACTTAACGGCTATTTTGTTCCATAATCAGCATACCTAAATTTCTGTTTTCAAACACAGAACGACTCACATTCAAGAAAAACAAAAACAATGTTTGTTTGTTTATTTGAATGAAATGGTTATTTACGGGTTGAGTCATGTATGCTTGATTAAAACAAACAACTCTTTAACAATAAGAACTTTACTAGGTTCAAATCAATCTCTTGATTTGAGTTCCACAAACCTTTAGCATTGTTTCTTAGACCATGTCAATAAGTGAACATTCAAAAGCTCTATTATGGTGGAATTTTGAAAGTTGATTGGTTTCTAGATCATTCAAGACAAACTGGTCTTACTTGTTTAAAGTAACAAAAGATATGAACTATTGTTAGAACGCCTAGACAAAAGAGTTCAAAGCTAAAGAAAGATTTTATGACTTTATTATATCACCCGGATTTGAGTGAATATTGGTTTATTTACTCAATGTGATATAAGTTTGAATCTGTTTGGCTAGTTCACAGATTCAGAAGTATAAAATCCACTTGGCAAGAAATCATAAGGATCTAGGTTAGATCATGACGATGATTACTTTAAGACCAAAAATGATCATCAATGATTGTGTGTTGTAATTTCACGATCTAGCTCCATAAGATATGGCATATCTATGTTGGAATGATCGAAATCAATTAGTACTTGATTCGATCAATGATGAATCATAAAGACTTTTCCTATAAATTCTAAAACAAAATTCTCAATTACCACCAAACTAAACCAAATTCGTCAAAGCTATTGAAAAGTAATTTCAGAATATCTTTTCATAATATATATCTAAAGAGTTCCTAAACTCAGTGGGAGCTTAGTGTTTGTTATTCGAAAAACTAAGGCCCAAGTATAGATATATGTTTCATTGTGATTTATTCATTGTGATATATCTTTCTACCACAAATTTTTTGAGAACATAATGTTTGTTTGCTCGAAATAATGTCCTTTTGGAGATTTATTTCCAAAATGACAAGTGTGAGAAAATAGACCTCGAAAGTCTTCGAGGCGAACAACAAACATAAAAGGACATTCCGGAGGCTTTTAGAAGTTCTTCAGAAAATCCGAACACTTATTCTTTAAGGACTTTAGAAGTGGCTTTAAAGAATAGACATCTCTTAGAAGACTTTACAAGTGCTTCAAGGAGATCAGAATATTCAAAGTACTTTCAAGTGGCTATTGATATTCTATTGTTTGATGTTCTATACCCAAGTAGGCATAAATTTCAAGTCACTGAAACTATGAGGTTCTTCTATTAGATAGTGAAAAAACATAGAGTTCAGGTCACTGAAACTATGAGATTCTTCTATTAGATAGTGAAGAAACCTACAACTTGCAGTGAAACTATTATCATGTAGATTAATGAGTTTGTCACTTGTAAGAAAGCTATGACGAAACCCAGATTCCCTAAAATGGTTAGAGGCCATATATAGAATCAAATGTTTTAGATGGTTAAAGGCCATAAAATATAATCAATATTTTGATGACAAAATTGAAATTTTGTTGATTTGCAAGAATGGTTTTCACCTATTGGTTGCAAATTGGTTTTAAGGATAAAAACTATCAAACATGGAAGTGTATCTTCACACAAAGCTAGGTTAGTTGCTAAAGGTATCAAGCAAATTCATGGCGTGGATTGTGTTGAAACCTCATGCAAAATCGTAATGCTCCAGTCTATAAATCAAGCAATGATTGCATATTGGTACATATGGCAATTGGATGACAAAACGTATTCGTCAATCAAATATTGGAAGAAACTATGTACATGGCATGTCATAGGATTTGTGGATCCAAATAAATACTTGAAAAAGAAAGCTAGCTTATGAAATCTAAGCACAGATTTAAGCAAGCAATTGGGAATTGGAATTGTGTTTTAGTGAAGCTAATAAGTATTTTAGTTTCATAAAATATACATGATTCTTATAGATATATAAGAAGCTTAGTGGGAGTACATAAAACTTAATTGGTCTTATGTGTATCACACACATATCTCTCTATTGTGAAATAACATTCAAATGCTATGACTTAGATTTGAAATTATTCATCAATGATGGACCAAGGCGAAACTTAGTATATACTGGGTATTAAGATCTATACTCAAAAGATCTTAGAATACTATTTTGGATTAAGTAATGGCATTTACTAAATCAAGCATGAAAAAATCCATTGGACATATTCGACCCATATGAATAAATCTAAGTAATGATTGTTTGAACTATTTATAAGCATTTACTAAGTTAAACATCAAAGAGTCTAAATGAGATTCTTAACCTATATTATATGTCGAATAATTTAGCTGGATTTAGTATATACTAAAACTAGATAAGCTAAAGTTACATGAATAGAATTCAATTGAGAATTATTCTGCAAAAGAATTTATCATGTATGATATAAAATAAGGATCGCCAAAAATGTATAGTATGACTTTAGGCATGACGAACATATACCAATCTCTATTGGTCTAAGTTTTATCAACTAGAATGAGATCAAGAAAAAAATATGATACTTGAAAAGGTACATAGGAATAGTTCTTGATTCAAGGAAATAAAGATATGTTAAATATTGATTCTACACGCATAAACACTGGCAAAGGATCAAGCAAGATCCCTTTGGAGTTAACCATTGGCAAGAACGAGCTATACGCATCGTGTTTTGAAATAGCAACAAAGACCATGAGTTGTTAATTGCGTGGGAAATTAAATATTAATTTCTATGTTCTAAGATACATCTGGAAAGTATTCCACATATCTATGAACTGCTTGGATAAGTAAATACAAACAAAGCATCACTAGGAACCTATACAATTGAAGTAAAAGTACTTATTGCCTAAGAAGCAATAAAACAGAGCTGTTTATGTTAAAGAGTTATTCATTGAACTTGGTTGGATCACATGTCTGCTGACTTGTTGGTTCTTCAGTACAAAATGCGTAGAACCACCATTGAAGTAAGAAAGACTAGACCACATAATAAACAAACTCAAAAAATCTTATCATCCTATCCCGAAAAGACATTCGATGGAAAAGCTAGGATATTAAGATTGGCAAAGCATGATAACTAAACCTATACAACAAGTGAAATACAACACTTACATTGTGGCAATGGAAATCAAGAATTGTTTTGAATTCCATTAATTGTTTTAAAGATGGGTTCGATGCCCATGGTTGTAAAACACTGGGTTGAACATTTATCATATATGAAATGTATTTTTTCATATTCCATTTAATCATGGTTTAGTATTAAATGATGAGTCCTTTCAATTTGACAATATATTCAAGATAGGCTGTCAGGACCAGTCATGTGACTAAGAAATATCTATCAAGTGAACTTGAATGTCAAAAGTTGAAAATGGTCCCTGGTCGAAAGTTTTCTATAAAGATGGATGCATAGAAAATGCTAGACGACTAGAATGCAAGATGACTAGTAGTTTTGTTTCTTGAACTATGTGGACATGGCAATGTCTCAATCATTTGCATAGATACTTACTTTGAGAAGACTAGTATCGGACAAACCTATGAAACTTTAATGTAAGAGATGAAAATCTGTCATAAGTAAATTTCATTACATTATTAGACACTAATCCTCAATACCTGAGTGATTTGAGATTACCTGTTTGAGAACAGGTTACTTTGACGTTGTCAAGCGTCGCATCGTAAAAGGAGACTATAACGGCAACACTCAGGTAATCACCTATCAAACGAAGTATAACCTCAAGATCACAAGATTGGTATTGTCCTCCCAAAAATCGGAATGAGATGCTGAAAGTTTTACAAGGCCACTCGGAGAGCTAGAAACTGAAAAATGCATGGTCGTGCTCAGATGAATCATAGGCTATGATTATCTGTTTATTTGATCAGTTGAACTCTGAAACTGAAAAATACCTCTGGACATAATAAGGATGACTACTCTTACCTTATGCTCATGAGCAAGCATCAAGCGACAAAGGAATTAGGCAATGCACACTTGTCCCTAAGGACAAGTGGGAGACTGAAGGAAATAATGCCCTTGATCCAAGTATGCATTCAATGCTAAGTCTAATAAATGCGGTTTGGTATTAAATAATTATGTAAGTTAATAATTCGGTGAGATCAAGTGAGCTGAATGCCTAGCTAGAGGCCGCTTCAGTTCAAGTGGAATTAATAATATTAATCCATAGCTTACTCTTGACTGAACCCGTAGGGTCACACAAATAGTAAGTGAACGGATCAAGTATTTAAGTGAACTAAATACTCTATTTATGAATATTCAGAAAAAACGGATCTTGGTTCCAGTGGGAGCTGAAATCGTCAAAAGGCAAAATATGAATACTCCAGAAATGATGATATTGCCGGAAACGGAAATATGGATCATAACGGTAATATAAATATTATCCAAGTCATAGATGTAGCCGGAAACGGGAACATGGTACGTATCGGAAAATATTATCGGAAATAGAAATATTGCCGGAAATGGAAATATTACCGGAATCGGAAATATTGTCGGAATCGGAAATAAATTTCGGAATCGGAAATATTAAATGTTTGTTCGAATCGGAAATAAATTTCGGAATCGGAAATATTAAATATTGTTCGAAACGGAAATGAATTCCGGAATCGGAAACGAATCGGAAGCGCGACGTACGAAACGATCGTCGGACGAGCTTGCTAGACGCAAGGCCCAACACGAAGCTAGGCCCAGCGCTTAGTGGAGCCCGCGCGACAAGCGAGCAGCGAGGCAGGCCCAGCAGCAGCGCCCATCAATGGGCCGCGTGCTGCCAGCGCCCGGCCTTGGGCCGAGCCGCGCACCAGCGCCCCTTGTGGGCTGCGTGGCTGCGAGGCTACGTACGACCGATTCCTTGGTCGTTTAGGATTGCTTGCTTAATATCGTTTTCCTAATTCTACTCGAATTAAATGTTTTTGTTAAATCTGAAACACTTAGGTGTTTTATTAAACATTAAATTCTAATGATTTAATTCAACTAGAATCCTAATGGATTTAGTTATTGGAATCCTAGTAGAATTCTAATTCCGTTATTTCCACCCTATACATTCGTGGTTCATAATTACAATTTATATACAACAATTCAATAAGTATTCACATAGATTAAGTTCAAGTAAGAATTTAATAAATTGCTTAAATTAATAATTAAGCTTTCCGAATAAACATAATACCTTAGAGAATATCCTAGGTTGTTGAATCTAAGGCGGATCCGAACGTGCTGTGGACTATCTACGGAGGGGGGACATTTGGAGTCCTAAACTTGTTCTTGTTCGGTTCAGGAGCAGCTAGGGAAGGCACGCATCACATGTATGTATCCCAAATTATGATAATTGAATATGTGGCAATTAATTTGGATTCCTGGCTTTATGGTTTTTTCGCATGAAATATATTGTTTATATTTGTCATAACCTAACACAAGTAATGTGGCATTATCTAATTGGTGAGGCGAGTTTTTAGGAGGCTCAAAAGGAAGTGGATAACTACCTCAGATGTGGTGGTGAGATGGCTGATCAGGCAGTGCCAGAGGTGTCGATGATGGAGGACATCGCCGACACTGCGAGCACTGAGAACAATGAGGTCATCATTGATCAGTCGATCGAAGATGCCCCCACTGCCCTCACTGCTCAGGAAGAAGAAGACGCCCCTACTGCCCCCCCACTGCTCAGGAAGAAGAAGGAGAGAAACCAGAGGTCGAAGCTTCCGTCGACGTCGACATGCCTCTGGAGCAGGTGGTGGAAGATCCTACAGCCCTACAGGGTTGATTTGTAATAGTTGTAGGTTTAAAACATACTTTATGTTTTAACTTGGTTTTTGGATGTTTTTACTCGTCGTCGATGGCATCGACGAGGTGTTTGGATAATTTACTTGTTTTTGGGTTTATTTTTGTCGCCCGTCAAAGCGACGGTTTGGATTCAAAGTCGCGGCCCTAAAGGTCGAGCATTTTTTTGTTTACATTAATGGGTGTTGTGTGTGTACTTTGTTTGCTTGTGTTTGGCTTAGAATGGTTGGTTTGGTTGCAAAAACGTCGTATGAACTTATGTTTTTTGTGCGTTGTCGTTGTTGTACGCAGTGTATTTAGATGTCACCTAAGAGGTACTCGAGGAATGAAGTATGTGCACATAAATAGTACATGTGTTGTTTTAATGGCCAAGCTTAGTAGGGATACGTCGTTGTTGGGATTCAATCAGTTTAAGGTTTATGATCGTGTAGACGCGTCTTCGCTTGGTGTGGTTGTTGTTTGTCGATGACGCTTGTATCCTGTCGAGTGCTAAACCTTCGAGACGAACATGAGTCACTAGGAGAATAGGCCGTTGGGGGTGCCAACGGCCCTCCGATTCCTAAGTCAGTAATGGTTTTAAGATAAAATGAAAGAAATAGAATATGCAAAGGAAAAACAAAACAGAGGCAACAAAGCGTATAAAGGAAATAAAAATGAAACAAAAGTAAACAGACTGATAAAGTTGTGAACGACGGGAGTTAAAAAATGGTAAAGTTTAAGGTGGGTGGCGTTCCAGCTTCGAAGGACCAACTTTCCGTCCTTGGTGGCAAGTCTGTACGCACCTTTGCCAATTATCTCGTCGATCGAGTATGGTCCTTCCCAAGCTGGTGCCAGTCTACATGCGTTTAGTTCCTTCGTGTTATGAAACACTTTGCGCAGCACCCAATCGCCTTCCTTGAAGATCTTCGCTTTGACGTTCTTGTTAAAACACTTTGTGGCAATCTGCTATTGGGACGCCATCCTTATTAATGTTGCTTCTCTGAGTTCTTCTGTATCGTCGAGGCTCTCGCTTAACTCTGCGTCGTTCTGCTCTGGCGTCATCAGACTGTATCTAGTGCTAGGCAGTTACACTTCTGGGGGTAGTACGGCTTCGCACCCATAGACGAGTGAGAAGGGCGTCTACCCCGTCGTCGTCCTAGGTGTCGCCTTATTGGCCCATAGGATGAAAGGCAACTCTTCTACTCACCGCCCTTTCTTGTCGCCCAGTCGCTTCTTCAGCGACCCGATAATTGTTTTGTTGTTGGATTCTGCTTGACCGTTCGCTTGAGGATACCTTGGCGTCGACATCCTTAATTCAATGTTTCACGTTTTGCAGAAAGCTCTTGTCTTGTCGCTTATGAGATGGGATCCATTGTCGCACACAATCTCCGATGGTATGCCAAACCTGCATATAACTTTAGTCCAAATAAACGAGCACAATTCTTTGTCCCTTACTTGCTGGAACGCGCCTGCCTCTATCCACTTAGAAAAGTAAACGGTTAGTGCCAAAATAAAGACCTTTTGTCCTGGGGCGACAGGCAGTTTTCGAACGATGTCCAATCCCCATTTCATGAAAGCTAGACCAAGGTGTCAAAGTAGGATGCGATTAAAGGAAATATGTCCTTCACCCAAGGTGTATTAAGTTTAATACCAAGGTTCAGATTAATTGCGAACAATTCATTTAGTAAGATCAAGTGATCGGAACAGCTAGCTGGAGCAATGCTTCCGATCAGTGAGTTCTAATCTATATTAGGCTCACAACTTACTCTTGACTGAACCTATGAGGTCACACCAATGACCTGTAACAGATCACCGGATTAAATGAATCGGAAATTCATTTAATAGCTTTTCAGGAATTAGTTCGGAAAAACGTATTATACGATTTGGGGTTACAAAATCCGTTGAAAAGACTTCCAAAGTTGTCTTTTCTAAAGATTTGGGGTTGCGAAGCATATGTCAAGCTCGCACCAAAATCTGATAAATGTTTCTTCGTTGGGTATCCAAAAGAAACAAAGGGGTATTACTTCTATAACGAGTCAGACAACAAAGTATTCGTTACTCGTGACAGTGTCTTTTTGGAAAGAAATCATATTTCCAAATTGACAAGTGGGAGAATAATAGACCTCAAAGAGATTCGAGACGAACAACGAACCAAGAACTCTTTAGAAGCAGTTCAAGGTGAAGAACCTCAAAGGCCTTTAGAAGAGCTAGTGGGAGTAGTTCCTCAAAACGTTGTTCCCCTCGTAAGTCAAATAGAACTAAGGTTCAGCCGGACAGATGGACAGGCGTCCTCTTGACTGAAAACTTAAGACATTCTCATATTAGATAGAGATGAACCTATGACTTACAAGCAAGCTATGACTAGCCCAAGCTCAACTAAATGGTTAGAGGCCATGAAATCTGAAAATCAAGTCTGGGATTTGGTAGATTTTCCGGATGGGTTCAAACCTATCGGATGCAAATAGGTCTTCAAATTGAAGAAAGACAAGGATGGAATTGTATACAGGTACAAAGCTAGATTGGTAGCAAAAGGTTACATGCAATTTCACGGCGTTGACTATAATGAAACCTTTTCTCCAGTCGCTATGCTTAAGTCTATTCGGATAATCCTTGCGATTGCCGCGTTTCATGACTATGGAATATGGCAAATGGATGTCAAAATTTCCTTCTTGAATGGTGTTCTTGAAGAGACTGTGTATATGACACAGCCGGAGGGTTTTGTCGATCAAAAGAACCAAGGAAAGGTATGCAAGCTTAAGAAATCCATTCATGGATTAAAGCAGGCATCAAGGAGTTGGAATAAACGATTTGATGAAGCAGTCAATAAGTTTGGCTTCATCAAGAATCAGGACGAATCTTGTGTATACAAGAAGTTCAGTGGGAGTAAAGTTGCATTCCTAGTCTTGTATGTAGATTACATACTACTTATTGGAAACGACATTCCTATGTTGGAATCTGTAAAGACATGGCTTGGAAAGTGTTTCTCAATGAAGGACTTAGGAGAGGCACAATACATATTGGGCATCAAGATCTATAGGGATAGATCTAAGAGGATGATTGGACTAAGCCAGAGCACTTACATTGACAAAGTGCTAGCTAGGTTCAATATGATGGAAGCCAAGAGAGGCCATCTACCCATAGCACATGGCACATATCTAAGCAAGACTCAGTAACCCAAGACATCTGATAAGCATAGAAAGATGAGTGGAATTCCATACGCTTCGGCTATTAGATCCATCATGTATGCTATGATTTGTACAAGGCCGGATGTTTCGTTCGCACTCAGTGCAACGAGCAGGTACCAGTCAGAACATGGTGAGGCACATTGGACTGTTGCCAAGAATATCCTAAAGTACCTGAAAAGGACTAAGGATAAGTTTCCGGTCTATGGTGGTACAAATGAGTTGATTGTTAAGGGCTATACGGACGCAAGCTTTCAAACAGACAGAGATGATTTCAGATCACAGTTTGGGTATGTGTTCTGCCTTAATGGCGGAGCAGTAAGCTGGAAAAGTGCTAAGCAAAGCACTGTTGCGGATTCTACAACTGAAGACGAGTACATTGCTGCCTCAGAAGCAGCAAAGGAAGCTGTTTGGATTCGGAAGTTCATCGAATAACTTGAGTTGTCCCCTCCATTAAAGGACCAATGGCTTTGTATTGCAACAATAGCGGAGCCATTGCCCAGGCAAAGGAGCCTAGGAGCCACCAGAAGTCCAAGCACGTAATACGACGATTTCATATACTTCGAGAAATCATTGAAAGGAAAGAAATCGAGATTTGTAAGGTTGGAACTGACGGCAACGTCGCGGATCCATTGACTAAACCGTTGCCACAAGCGAAGTACAACGCACATGTAGCAACCATGGGAATCAAGCGTATTGGAGAATGGCTTTGATTTTCTAAGTGTTGTTTTGGAACATCTGTTAGATCTGTGTTTAAAACAATTGGTTTAACCATTTTATATTTATGAAATTTATTATTCCATATTCATTTAGTTTGGTTTAGTATTAAATGATAAGTCCATGTGATTCAAAAAATTCAAATGGGATGTCAAGATGGATTCTTCGACAAAGAAACACCCATAAGTGAACTTGAATGTTGAAGTCACAAAGGATCCCTAATCCAGGTCATTGAAAGGTGGACGACCAATGACTAATGAAGATTAGATTGCAAGTAGATTTGTAGTTCGGTTTGTTGAACTAGATTGACTGGATGTCAGAATCTTTTGCATAGATACTTATTAGATATTGTATCGGATTGACCATGAGAACACTTTAAGAGATTAAATTCATGTCATAAGTAGTTCTCATTAATGGTGATTAGAACCATTCCTCATAACATGAGTGATTATATCTGCTCTTTTGAGACTTAGTTCGCTCTAATGCTAGCAAAACGTCGCACCGTAAAACGAGGCTATAAAAGCAGTTATTGAGCGTACTATCAATCAAAGTGAGTGTTCATAGATTGCAAGACTGGATTTTCCTCCTATCCTTGATAGAATATGGTTTTTTTGTGTAACAAGGCCTCTCCGAGAGTTAGATATTGTGAAAATGCATGGCTGTGCTCAGAATGGTTAAGGCTTAACCTTCTGTAAAAGTTTAACAGTTGAGCTCTGTAATCCGAGAAACACTTTTGAACCTAATAAGGATGGCTTGGATCTTACCTTATGTTCATCAAATAACACTAAACGACAAAGGAATGTGAATGCACACTTGTCTAAATGACAAGTGGGAGACTGAAGGAAATATGTCCTTCACCCAAGGTGCATTAAGTCTAATACCAAGGTTCCGATTAATTGCGAACAATTAATTCAGTAAGATCAAGTGATCGGAACAGCTAGCTGGAGCAATACTTCCGATCAGTGAGTTCTAATCTATATTAGGCTCACAGCTTACTCTTGACTGAACCTATAAGGTCACACCAATGACATGTAACAGATCACCGGATTAAATGAATCGGAAAATTAATTTAGTAGCTTTTAGGGAATTAGTTCGGAAAAACGTATTATCAATACGACCTTTTATCGGAATCGTATATCGTATCGCGAATATTCGTAAGATAGGCGAAATGAATAATCGTATCATACAACGGTGATTCTTCGTGTACGATACGATAAATAATAGCCGTAAGGCGTTCGTCGCGAATACGAGCCGCATCAGAGCTGTCGGCCCGTCGAGCCAAGCGCGCATGCGCGCAAGGCCCAACGAGCCAGCGAGCGCGCAACGCAGCAAGCAAGCCAGCCCGCTTGGCCACGGAAGCACGCACAAAGCACAGCAGCAAGCAACGAGCATGCAAAGGCCCACGACCCATCGCTGCTCGGCTGCGCTGTGGGCTTCGGCCTGCGATGTGTGCTGTGCGCATGGGCTGTGCGTGCGATGTGTATTGTGTGGCCGGTCAAGGCCTTGTGTCTTGGCCGGTTACACTAAATATAATTTAGGTTATATTTTCACAAACACAATTCAGTTTTTCCATAACCTAAACCTAATTCTAAATTACGTTATTCAGTTTGCCTCTCTACTCAAAACTGTTCTTCCCGAAAAAGCAACCACTCTTAACCGTTGTCTAAGCTACAATAATCAAGACGGATCTGAACGCGCCGGTGAACCAAATAGAGGAACGACCATTGGAGTTCTTTGTTCGTGTTCGTTGATAATATACTCGGGAAAACACGCTTCAAATGTAAGTATGCTTAATCTGTGCTTTATACATGTTTCCTGGCTTTGGGGATGTTTCTCACATGTTATGTATGTTTAACTGTATTCCCCTACATCGATAATTCAAATGGTTTATACGTCATACCTGCGTGCCTTTGGCATTTTATCGCACTTGGCGACGTACCTCATGGCATCATTGAACATCGTCGGCCAATAGTACCCCGTTCCCTTTGCTCCTAGTTGATATACTTCGACCGCCTTCATGTTCTCCGTATTTACTATTCCTTCCCATTCTGTTTTGTCTGCGCACCTCATCATTGTGTCCATTGGCTGACTTTTTGAATAAGATGCCCTGCAAAATAGAATATCGTGAATCTTTAAAAAGGATTTTTCTTGCTTCGCGCTTATCGCTAGGAAGGGTTTCATGGAGCAGGTAGTCGAGGATGGGTTTTGTCCAACTTTTTGTGTTTATGGTTGTTAGGACGAGGTTAGTGTCGAGTGGGTTTTCTTTGTCGATGATGGGAGACAACAAGTGTATTAAGGGTATGGTCGAGAAGGGTGATTTTCTGAGTGCGGAACCTAATTTTGCGAGTGCGTCAGCTTGTGTGTTTTGGTCTCTTAGAATTTGTTTGATGGAGAATGGTTCGAATTTTGTGGTTATTTTTTTGGCTTTTTCGAGGTATAAGGTCATTTTGAGGTCTTTGGCTTCATATTATCCGTTGATTTGGTTGACGATCAGTTGGGAGTCGCTGAAGATGTTGAGTCTAGCTGCTCCTAGATTTTCTGCCAGTGTCATTCCAGCGATCAGCGCCACGTACTCTTTTGTTGTTCGTTACTCTGAAGTTGCAACCTATGCTTGTGTTATCATGTCCCCTTGTGGTGATTTCAGCACGACGCCTAATCCTGCTCCTCGAAAGTTGGAAGATCCGAAGGGTGTCCACGTTCCGCCTTTTTCCACGTTGTTGATGTGCTTTACTTCGTCGTCTGCTACTTTCTCCAAGTCGGGGCTGAAGTCGGCCATAAAATCTGCTAGGGCTTGCGACTTTACTATCGTCCTTGGCTGGTATTTGATGTCGAATCCTCCTGATTCCATCGTGCATTTTTCCATGCGACCTGTAAGTTATGGCCTACGCATCACAGACTTAATAGGATAGTTAGTCATCACCAGTATTTGGCGAGTTTCGAAATAATGCCTTAACTTTTTGGCATCAGTGATGAGTGCTAAAACAAGTTTTTCTAGAGAGGAATACCTGGTCACTGCGTCCAACAAAGACTCGCTGATGTAGTAGATGGGTAGTTGATGCGTCTTGTCTTCTCAGGCTAGCACTACGCTCACTGCTAATGGGCTGACGACGAGGTAAAGTTGTAACACTTCACCTTCCTTTGGCTTGGACAGGAGGGGTGGTGACATCAAATATTTTTTAAGGTTTTGCAAAGCTTCTTCGTGGTCGTTATACCAATAAAACCCTTTGCTTTTTCACAAGACGTCATAGAAAAGTCCACATTTGTCTGACGGCCTTGAAATAAAGCAGTTTAATGCCGCCACTCGTCCTGTCAAGCGTTGAACCCCTTTTATGTTACAGGGTGATTTGATGTTGATGATTGCTCGTACTTGGTCTTGGATCGCCTTGATTCCTCGTTAGGTGATGATGTAGCCCATGATTTTTCCTGCAGATACTCCAAAAGAACATTTAATTGGGTTTAGTTTCATACCGTATTTCCTTAATATTTCAAACGTTGTTGTAAGTGTTCCACATGGTCGTCTGCTTTCTTCGATTTCACCAACATGTCGTCGATGTGCACCTCCATTGTGTCTCCTAGCTGGTCTTTGAACATCTTGTTGACTAGTAATTGGTACGTCGCACCTGCATTCTTAAGACCAAAAGGCATGACTTTATAACAATAAATTCCTATATCTGTTACAAAACCTGTTTTTTCTTGATCTTCTGGGTGCATGAGGATCTGGCTGTATCCGTAGTAGGTGTTCATAAATGTCGGCAGCTCGTGACCGGCAGCGGCGTCGACCATGGCATCGATGTGCGACAGCGGGAACGGGTTTGTTGATGTCCGTAAAGTCGATGCAAACCCTCCAATTCCCATTTTTTTTGCTGACGACAACTACGTTTGCTAACTAATCTAGATACTTGACCTCTCTAATCTTCCCTGTCTCGATTAGCTTTTGGACCTCTTCATCTATAATTTTGTTTCTCCTAGGTGCGAATTTCCGTCGTTTCTGCTTAACTAGTTAGAAGTTGGGGTTTGCGTTGAGTTTGTGGGTAATGACCTCTAAGCGTATTCCCATCATATCTTCATGCAACCAAGAAAAGCAGTTCAATTTTTCTCTTAGGAATGCCACTATCTGACTTCTGATTTTGTCAGGGAGTGACGCCCTGATCCGTACGACTTGGTCTGGCTTAGTAGGGCCTAATACAATTTCGTGGATTTGTTGATTGTCTGGTTCATCTACTGTAGACCCTAGTTGTAATTGCTTGATGGACGCTTTGGAGGATTTTAATGAGGTTTCGTAACAGCGTTTGGCATCCCACTGCTGTCCTTTGATTTCCATAACCTCCCATTTGGTAGGGAACTTTAGTGACTGATGGTATGTGTACGGCACTGCTTTCATCTTATGGAACCACGGTCTCCCTAGGATGACGTTGTACGCTGATGGGCAGTCCGGCCACGACTTTGAATTTGGTCATCATGTTGACGCCTTTGGCATATGTGGGCAATGATGTCTCTCCAACTGTACGCAGCGACTCTCCGCTGAATCCTACCAGAACCGTCGATCTTTTGACTATGTTCTTCCCTTCGAGCCCCATTTCTTGAAGGGCCCCTACGAATAATACGTTTGCTGAACTTCCGATGTCGATGAGTATCCTTTTGATTAAAGCGTTGCCAATGGGGAGCAATATTACCAGTCCATCGTGATGTGCCTGATGTGCGTCAACCGAATCTGAGTCGTCGAAGGTGATTGACATTGATGCAAGACATTTTTGGAGTGCTATTTTATCCTTGGTCTGCCCCTCTTTGATGGCTCCAGATTCTCCCCTGTTAATCTTTTTAGCTGCAGAAGAGGCTAGTCCACAAGTATCTGAACCACCAGAAATAACGTTTACCACTTTATAGTTTTTGGCGGAGCTGGTCGGTCGTTGCTGAACGCTGAGTTGGGTTGGATGGTTTTCTCTTTGTTGTACATCTCCTTTCCCTTGTCACTTAATTAGCAGCTCCTTTAGGTGCCCCCGTTTCAGAAGATATGCGACCTCTTATTTAAGGGAGATGCAATCCTCGGTTTTGTGGCCGTTGTTTCGATGGAACTCACACCATTTTCTCATGTCCTTCATGGAGTCTTGTAATACCACGTATTTTTTGGAATTTATAAATATATTTTAATGTATTTATAAAGGATTTTACTAATTTAATTACATTTAATGTGATTTAAATGTATTTTATTTTAAATAATTACTTATTAATTAATTACGAAAACCTGATTTTTATTAAATACATTAAATGAATTTATTTATTATGGAATTGTTGGGTCGTATTTCAAAAATATTTTAATTATATTCCGAGCCCAATCCAATTCCGTTGGTAAACCCAACTAGGCTTGCAAGCAATTAATTATAATTAAACCCAACTGCAAGCCCAACTCAATTTCCTAAAACCTAAGCCCACTAGGGATGGAAACCTATAAATATAACCCGCCTTTCTCTTGATCCCCTCACAAAATTCAGAAATCTCTCTCTCTCCCTTTTTGCTCCCTTCGTCTGCCCCTCCTCCTTGCCGCACAGCACGAGCTCGCTGCTCGTTGTGCGCTGCGCACCTCACCCGGCACCGTGCCCGTGCCTTCGTGCACACGGCTCCACTCGCTCACTCGCTCTCTTTCCTCTCGTGCCTCACGCACACTCGCCTCGCCCCTCTCGCTGCTTGCACCCGTGCACGCTTGCCCCGAGCTCGTGCGCGCTGCTGCTCACCCTTGCCCGCACTCGTGCGCGGTGCTGCTCACCCTCGCCCAGCGCTCATGTGTGCGCTGCTGCTGTCCCCTTGCTGCCCACACACACACATGGTGCTCGTGTGTGTTGTGTAGTGTGATTCCACATACTCCGCATTCTTTTTATCCTAATTCAATTCCGTATTTAAATTATTATATTACTATTATTGATTTTGATTATTTAAACTGCTGGGAACGGTTATGAGCACCGTATATTGATGTTTTTCGTATTTAAATTCATGAAATTGATTTTAATTAGAAGAGTTATTATTTTCAGATTTAATAAAATATTAGTGTGTCAATTTCTATTAGCAAAACATGGTTTTTATGATGATTTATTGCTAGGGTTTTAATCCCAACTTAATAGGCAATTGATTTACATAATTTAATGATGATTTAAATTATGGGAATCAAACTTAATTTTCAGATTTAATATATAGCCTTAAAGTGTTGATTTTTAATGATTTTAAAGGCCAAAAGTCAATGTTTTTGTACTAGGACTTTAATTGACCAATCGAGACTATTAATTTATTAATGAACGATTAGTTTCTAATAAAAACAAAGGTTTTAGAATCTATAATAGTTTCTGAAAATTTAGCAAACATGGATAATAATTAACTTTCTTTATTTTAATTATAGGAGGTGATTTCTAGCTTTGAGTCGTGATTCGCAAAGTGTCCCCCGTACTTAGGTATTCAAGGTACGTACATGACTAGGGTGACCACCTATTCCATGAGGATTATGTGATGTTTGTTAATTGTGAATCATGTGAATTTAAAGTGTTGAGAATTCATGTTTGATGTGTGAACAAGCATGTTGTGAATTATTATAGAATCTATGAATTCTATGTGCACATTCATGTTATGATATTTTATAATCGTTGAATTATGTCAAGCATGTTGTTCACGTTTGTATGCATGCATGAGTGTTTCACATGCAAGTTTTTATGGTTGTGCTTTGTACGGGATGTCTAGCATACTTTGAGCCTAGTGGATATGCCGCAGTGCATTATTTATTCTACCGCTGAGTAGAATATGTTTGGGAAGTTTATGTGAATTGAACTAAGGAGTATTCGTTCTATGGGCACACCCCGCTTGTTAACTTGAAATGTCGGGTTATCTCAACAGTGTTTGAGAAGGAACAATGGGAGTAATATCACTTGAGTCCTATGTTTGATCACAAGTCCTAAAGGATTAAAATAAAGTGTCATTGTTTAATTGTTTGTATGTTATGCTTTGTCTTAAGTCTTGAGTCGCCTTGAACATAACATATTAATTAACGTAAAGTGTAACGCGAATGACCTTCAAAACTCTTGGAACGTATATACCTTGGGTATGAACAATGGGGGGAGTCTTGCCGGGAAACTTGTACGCCTTGTTTCATTCTTTTACTTTTATGCACTGGAATTCTTCGGTTTGGCCCGACAGTCGGTAGAAAGTTCGACTTTTATTTATTTGGTGCTTGGAGGGCTCCCAACACCTTTATCTTTCCCTTTGTTGATATTTTCTTTAACCCATTCGAAGCTAATTCTTATTAATCTGTGAGTCAAGAGTCGTGTCAAGTGTTGAGTCTTGTCTTCATGATTACTTGTTCATTAAATGGCTTTTGCATGTGGATTATTGTTATTAATTCGAGTGAAGCATGTTAGGATAGAATCTTATTCTAGCCTGTTCGTACTCAGCTTTTGCTGACTTTGTGCTTCATGTCTTTCGGTCATGGCCTTTGCCTTACTGACCCTATGATGATCCATCATTGCATTTGCGTTGTTGTGGAGTAGATTATAATAAACAGGTTGTTAGAGATAACTTGCGGAAGAAGTTATCATGGGATTGTGATGAGAGTTTATGTTTTCTACTTCCGTGTTTTATAAACTCTATTTATCTTATAGTCATGACTAAACGAATTATGTAACTATTAGTTAATGAATTTCAACGGTATTTGTTTTGGGCCGTAACGTTTCCGACTTTGTAGTCATACCACTAACTATTTATTATTATGGTTTGAAAGTTAGTTAATTTCCGCTGCGTAATTCTGGTAAATAGCCTTAGCCGTTATCACGGTGGCGGTAATATCTTGGTAATTCTTTTATATTAGTCGGAAAAAGGGAATTATAAATATAGGTTATTATCAGGGTATTACAAGTCTGGTTTGTCGCTCTTTCTGGGCCATCTTACGGCTCCGCCTACATTTTGAAGGGCGTTGACGACGCCTCCGATGTCTACGTTGAAGCCGTATTTGGAGATGTCGGGATGGTCGGCCAATTCATTCTTGTAACCATTGTTAGTATTATAATTTTGATTACATTTTGTACCTGGTTTTGGCGATTATATGGTTGGTGTCGCCAACTATTGTTCCTCGGTCGCTGCTGCCCCCTGCTGGTCGTGGTGCCGTCGTCCGCATTGCTTCATCGTCTTCTAGGCGCATCTGGGCACAAACTCTGGATCTGACCTTTCGAACGTTGCACATGGGTATTTCCTGGTACAACTCCGAATTAGGGATGAGACCTCTTTTGAAGGCTTCGATAGCTGTCTTGACATCACAATGTTTTATACTAATTTTTTCACAATTGAAACGGTTAAAATAATCGAGTAACGATTCGGTGGGAGCTTGGACCAACTGATAAAGATCGCTCGTCTGCTGGCCAACTATGGATTCAGGGGCGATGTTCATGAGCCACTCCAGTGCTGATCCGTCGAGGGTGCCTCCAAAGGATTTTCACATGACAGGTTCGATCAGGTCCCATGGAAAGTCGATCTGACACATCCGCTGCTTGTAGACGTTGACATGCCGGTAGGGGTCAGATGTTCCGTCGTAGAGGGTGGTCCAGATGGGGACCAATAGCTGGTACGGGACCGTCACTTTGGAAATCTCCTCACAGAAGGGTGATGCGGTATACCCGTTGGTCAGTTCGGTCTCCACTGGTGTAGGTGCTCCTAGTATCTTGGACATTAGCCTCAGCCTCAATGAGTTCTGCTTCTCCAGGAACTTCAGGCGACGGGTCAAGGGGTCGGGAGCTGTACCATCTTGGTCTTCTTCTTCTTCGGACAAGACCAACTCTTCCTCGTCGTTCATCTCGAACATCAGCGACTTGGTTTCACCACTAGGTTTTACACATGGTTGATATTTGGAACATTTCACAGACTCCAGCTCTTCTAGAAGGTTTCGACGGAAGCTTTAGAGGAGACGTTCTCGGATGTGAGTCGCTCGTTTTGGGCGGTGACACGAGGGTTTTCCGCCTTCTGGCAGGCCAGCTCAGCTTGGGCGTTAGCATAGGCCGGTTGGATCTCGGCGAGTGTCATGTCTCTAGCAGTCATGTTTGGGAAGGTTGATTTTTGAAGAAAAACCTAGCTAGTGTCCCCACACACGGTGTCAAACTGTTTATGCCAAACTTTTTCTAAAGGGCAACATTTGGCTTGGGTCGACACTAACTAAGTGAATAATACGGAAAGCGAGAAAAGAGAGAGACTGCAGGTAGCAATTAGGCGAAAAACTCGTGAATAGGGGAAAAACCCGCGGGTAGCAATAAGGCTACCAATAAACTAATAACTCTAATAATCTATGTAAAAAGAGATTGTTTTGCGATAATAATAAAGGTACAATAATTTCTTAATAATGGCTAAAACTGAATAATAATGCAGTATTGCTTGAATGCTTGAGTTAACGTGCCTTTGGCTTCGCCTTGCTTTGTCTTTTATAGTCTGCGCCCAACGGACGGATTAGTTATTAGAATCCCGATAAAATAGGAGGTTGTTACGTGCCAACTTCTCCATGTCTCTCATACATCTCCAACGGTCCGCTTAGTCTTAGATTTCTTCCTTGACTCATTCAACACCTATCAACGGTGCTGGATCTTGGGCCTTGGGCCTTGATCTTGACCTAACGCTTGGTCGCCTACCCCTTATCGTTGGTCACTTAGACTTACTCACGACCTATCCAGACGACACGTCTTACCCTGTGGACATCACGGTACCTGTCGACACGACATGATCAAACGACAAGAAGGTTACGTCTTTAGTACAAAAAGTCGGATAACAATATGTGAAGGAATTATGTCCTTGGACATTTCCGATAATTACGAAATATAAATACGAATTAAATATGAAGATAATAAGTTAATTATTTTAGTAATCATATTTTCTTTCTTTCTAGAAATGTGATTAATAGGACCATATTGATTTGACCTACAACTAAAATATATAAATCCTATGAGGTCACACATTGCAACACTAGTTGAACAAAAACAAACAAGCCATTAATGGGCCTTGTACCGGTTGGCCCTAAAGGGAAAAGGGATGGAGAATTAGTTCTCCTAATTAACCTAAAACTCTAATATTATTTGAATATAATATTGGGTTTTACGTATGACAAGTTAATGAGTAACTTTGGAATAAAAGAAAACCCCAAAACCCTTCCCTTGGAAACGCCATTTAGACTACCATCAAAAGCAAGAGAAGTGTTTCTCTTCCGTTCTAGCAAACGTTGGTGTTCAACTGGTGTTCGTGGACTAAATAGATCGAGGTGAAACACTTGGGGATCTCAGATCTCCGAAGCTTACATACAAACGGGAGAACACGCTACAAATGTTATTGTTTTTCCTGAAGGAAATATGTCCTTCACCCAAGGTGCATTAAGTCTAATACCAAGGTTCAGATTAATTGCGAACAATTAGTTCAGTGAGATCAAGTGATCGGAACAGCTAGCTGGAGCAATGCTTCCGATCAGTGAGTTCTAATGAATATTAAAGTCACAGCTTACTCTTGACTGAACTTACAAGGTCACACCAATGACACGTAACAGATCACCGGATTAAATGAATCGGAAATTCATTTAATAGATTTTCGGGAATTAGTTGGAAAACGTATTATACGATACTACCTTGCATCGGAATCGTATATCCTATCGTGAATATTCGTAAGCTAGGCGAAACGAATAAATCGTATTGTACGACGGTGATTCGTCGTATACGAAACGATAAATAATATATCGGAAATATATTTAATCGCGGATACGAAGAGCGGCACACGAAGCACTCAAGGCCCATGGGCGCGCTGGGCAAGCAAGCAGGCCACGACACAGCAGCGCTGGCCCATGGCCGAGCAGCTGAGTATGTGTGCGCGCGGGCCAAGGCAACGACACAACAGCAGCAGCGCGGCCCACGGCCCAGCTCGCTGTCCGTGCTCGTGTGGTCTTGCACGGGCTTGCTGGCCGGCCTTGCCTTATGGCTTGGTCGGTTATTAAGGTTATGTTAATAACCTTCTAACCCCTTTCCAACATAACAATAATTCAGTCACACAAACCCTAGAGTCACAGAGAACCCTAATTCTCTCTGTGCCTCCAAAGTGTTTTCATCCCAAAAAGCAAATCTCTTGATCGATTGTCTAAGGTACGATAATCAAGACGGATCTGATCGTGTCGGTGAACCAAGTAGAGGAACGACAATTAGAGTTCTAAGTTCGTGTTCATTGACAATTTGTGGAAAACACGCTTCAAACGCGAGTCTGCTTAATCTGTGCTTTATACATGCTTCCTGGCTTTGGGGATTGTTTCCGCACATGTTATTATGTTTAACTGTATTCCCCTACAGTGGTATCATGATCCTTATGTATTCAAAGCATGTTTTAGCATGATTTATTTGTTTATGCATCTGTCGAAATTTCGGAAATTTTTGTTGAATTTTCGGAATTTTTACGAATTATTGGATGAATTGCGTAATAATCTGTTCCGAAATAAAAAAGATTCGTTTTTTTGATTTTTAAAACCCTATTCTGGTTGAAAACAATTTTCTAAGATCAAATCATGAGAACGGAATTGCAAAAACAGGCCTCGAAGTGTCGTTTTTTGGGCGTTTTTGTTAATTTTTTAATAAAATTTAAAGGTGTCGGACAGTAATTCAATTAAAAGGTGGACCTAATATACTCGGAATCGCTTGAAATTTTGACACAATGTTGCTGATTATTTTCCTGATCTATGGTAAAAATTTCAGATTTTTCCAATAAGTATAAACCCTAATATTTCCTTTCCCCAATTCGTAAAATTTGGAACCCTAATTGAATTTTAATTAATTTTGGTTTAATTATTCGGTTAATTGGGAAAGGGGATATAATTTCATGGGTCAGTGGCTAATTTTAAAATTATTGGATTAAAATTTTGAATGGTTTCTTTAATTTTAATCGCACTTAAACCTAATTATTAAAAATCTGAAATTTAAATGTTAATGAACGATTTAAATTTTTGGATTTTATTATTTAGAAGTTCAAATTTTTAATGTTGATTCGTTCTTTCTTAAAAATTTGAATAATGTTAGCCTTTGACTTAATATTTTACGAAATTGGATTGTCGTTGAAGTTTATTAAATCGTTAAAAATCGTTGTTTTTCGAAAATAAAAATCGTAACTTTTTGAAAAATAAATTAATGCAAGTTCGTGAAATTATATTTATTTTTAATTGAGTTGGTCCGTAGCACGAACCAAAGGCACGAACACGTGTGTGTGGTGGGCTTGTGGCTCGACGAGCCATGCGAGCTACCATGCGTAATCGAGTCGCAGCGACGCGGACAGCAGCATGCACACTGCGTGCCGCACGCGCTGGGCGAGAGGTAATGGGCGCATAGCAGGGCGCAAGCCTTGCAATGGTGCAGCGATGCGCTGCGACGAGTCGATCAAGGCATGCAAGGGCAGCAGCGATGCTGCGGGTACGCGTGCACTGGCGTGCGATGGCTGCGGACTATGCTCGCATGCCTCGTAGGCCATGTGATGGCTGCGATGGCTGCGGGCTATGCTCGTGTGTCTCATAGGCCACACAATGCTAATGGGCTGGGCGCAAGCCTAGCCCAAGTAAGCACATGATTTTTTTTGTTGGGCTTGACTTATTTGCATTAATTTGGGCTAACGGGATATTTAATTTAATATTTTATTTGCTTGGGGCCGGGCCGCGAGTTTTAATTTAATATTTCATAATTAATTATCAGCAATAATCATTGGTTTGAGTGGGAGCCACTAAATGAAATTAAAATGAAATAATTTTTTTTTAATTATTTTCGTAGGTCGCATTATTTTAATTAAATTCAATTTTAATTAGAATAAAGTTTAAGGATTAATAATTTGGAAATTGATTAATCTTTTAAGACGCGTTTATGTGAACGTGAATTTTAATTAATTCACGTAAGTACTTGCATATTTATATGGGCCATTCGTTTTAGCACACGAATGGATGAATGAATAGAATATATATTTTATGTAATGCAGGTACTCCAAGTGACTAGTATGGCTATTTAGGATAGTTAAATACGGTCTGCGAACCGTTCTATCGTTGAATGTAAAGTTTTAAATATGGTCTGCGTACCATGGAAATTTTGATGTAATTTATTTTTTTCAACTATTTCTAAGTTTAGAACTTTAAGTTAGCATTTGAACGAAGATTCAAGACGATGCCAAGCTAACAAGGAGGTGATGAAGATTGGATGCTTCAAGACAAGATGTTTTGGGCCATACTAGATCACCATTTATTTATGCAATTTAGTATATATATATATATATATATATATATATATATATATATATATATATATATATATATATATATATATATATATATATATATATATATATATATATATATATATATATATATATATGTATATATTATGCGTGAATGTATGAATGTATGTATGCTTTGCATGAATAGGTTGTTTCATATGACTCGATTAGATTAAGTTCACTAAATAGTCGAACCAACATAGAAACAACTAGGTCCAAAGTAATATTGAGTTTAAAATTTCCTTTCAAATCAAGCACTTACAAAATTCTAAGGATCTAAGGTAGTAGTTTTACGCCAAAGCGAGGTGCTATTTTAGTTGACTTAGGTAGTAAGGCATCCCAAAGGAGCACGTTGATTGTGGTTTCAACTCAAACAACAATGGCATTATGTTGTGGCAATGGGATAAATTATGGTATTAATTTATTAACCAAGAGTAATTTGGAGATTACTAGCAATAGGTTTTGCTTACCTAAAATCTTAAACTACTTAAGACATGCCAAAGCTGCTTAAGGATTTAGGACTTTTGGGGTCTTGGAATCGTTTCATTCATTTTGGACCATGTTTTCTCTCTTGCATGAATGAAATGTTTTAACAGCTTTAATGATTGCATTGCTTTTATTTCAAAGTTATTGAAGTTTATGAATGGTTATTTATTGCAAATTCTTTTCGATTGTAGTAATCAAAATGGCCGCAATCAAAACACAACTCAAAGTAACTGAAATTCTGGATGTAAAATTGAACCTATCAAACTTTCTTGATTGGGAGAGGAAGCTTAGGCAAGTCCTCAGGTGGAACAACATTGAATATGTAGTTGACCATCCCATCCCCAGCTATTACTCAAAGGATATGACTCCAGAAAAGCACTGTGCGTGGGCAAACCACATGTCGCTAGTGATGGATCTTATTCTTGGCTCTATCCCAATGATTGGAGTGTAAGGTTCGTTGCATACGAGCCATGGGCACTCCTAAGGCATCTTAGGGGTATATGTCGTGGTAGATTCCAACATGGTGGTCAACATGTCGACCAAAATGTTTTTGAAGGGGTAAATTCATTTGAGGATCTAAAGCTTAATGCTCCACTGGGTTGTTGCTTTGACGTCGAAAGACAAAAAGCAAGGGAAAGGGTCATTGATCTTGAAATGACAGAACGGACGCCAATCAGAACTCATACAAAGAAAATGGTTGGGCTTCTCAACTGGCTTGAGTTACTTGGTGATCCATTCCCAGATTCTGTAGCTGCGGGAATACTTTTGAATTCTCTTCACCCTTGTTATAAGAAATTCAAATTACTCTATTTCTCCAAGAAAAGGGAGAATAGTCTTAGTGAACTAATTTACTTGCTTCATTAGTATGAATTGGACTTTGTAAGTGATAAGCAAGCATCGCTAAAAGTAAAGAGTAAGAAAATCAAGAAAAAGGTTCCGGGGAAGATCCAAAGCAAGGGTGCATCTCCATCTACTTCAGGAAGGCAAATGGCGCCATCAAAGAAGAAGATGAAGAAGGATCGTTCTCCATCTACATCGCAATGCTTCAATTGTAATGAAATTGGTCATTACAAGCGAGATTGCCCCGAACTAAAAGAAGAGAAGAAGAACGGAAACGCTGCTTCTCCTTCAGGTATATATGTTATACATTGTAATCTTGCAAATTCTACTTCTTGGGTATTAGATACTGGTTGTGGCTCACACTTATGTTCCAATTCGCAGGGACTAAGGAGAAGTAGAAAGCTTGATAAAGGCGAGATGGATCTACGCGTGGGAAATGGAGCACAGATTGCTGCATTAGCCGTAGGATCTTATTTTATTTCTTTGCCTAGTGGTTTTGTTCTGGAACTAGAAAACTGTTACTATGTTCCTAGTATCACCAGAAACATCATTTCCGTTTCAAGTTTGGATTCTAAAGGTTTTAGTTTTTAATTTAAAGA
This sequence comes from Spinacia oleracea, assembly GCF_020520425.1. Classification (NCBI taxonomy): domain Eukaryota; kingdom Viridiplantae; phylum Streptophyta; class Magnoliopsida; order Caryophyllales; family Amaranthaceae; genus Spinacia; species Spinacia oleracea. The sequence continues at coordinate 76,569,591 of NC_079491.1, read as the reverse complement.
CAATAGTTGTTCTTTTTCTTTGAATGGAATGTTTTATGGTTCAGCATAACAAGAAAACGGTCTTTATGTGCTAGATACGAGCAAACACAGTTATAACATAAATACCAAAAAGGCTAAAACTGGTGATTCAGATCTCACATTTCTGTGGCATTGTCGATTAGGCCATATAAACACAAAGCGCATGGAATTACTTCAACGAAATGGAATTCTAGAATCATTCAACTTAGAGAAGATTGATCAATGCGAATCTTGTTTACTTGGCAAAATGACAAAGCAACCTTTCTCAAAGGTGGGAGAAAGAGAAAGCGAACTACTAGGGCTAATACATACGGACGTATGTGGGCCTATGAGTACGAAAGCTAGAGATGAGTTCAGCTATTTCATAACGTTTACGGACGACTTCCGTAGATATGGCTATATTTATTTAATGAAGCACAAGTCTGAATCGTTTAAGAAATTCCGAGAATTTGAAAATGAAGTAGAGAATCAACATGGCAAGAAAATCAAACCTCTAAGATCGGATCAAGGAGGTGAATATCTTAGCCACGAGTTTGATGACCATCTAAAAGAATGCGGTATTCTTTCTAAATTGACTGCTCCAGGGACACCTCAATGGAATGGAGTGTCGGAACGTAGAAACAGGACCTTACTCGATATGGTCAGGTCAATGATGGGTCAAGCCGAACTTCCTTTACAGTTCTGGGGACATGCGTTGTAAACTGTACTCACACTGAATCGTGCTCCGTCAAAAGTTGTTGAAAAGACTCCATACGAATTATGGACTGGGAACCTTCCGAAGTTGTCTTTTCTGAAGATATGGGGTTGCGAAGCATATGTTAAGCGATTAATTTCGGACAAGCTACAACCTAAATCTCACAAATGTTTCTTCGTTGGGTATCCAAAAGAAACAAGGGGGTATTATTTCTACAACAAGTCAGACAACAAGGTTTTTGTTGCTCGTGACGGTGTCTTTTTGGAAAGAAATCATATTTCCAAATTGAAAAGTGGGAGAATAATAGACCTCGAAGAGATTCGAGACGAACAACGAACTAAGAACTCTTTAGAAGCAGTTCAGGTTGATGAACCTCCAAGGTCTTTCGAAGAGCTAGTGGGAGTAGTTCCTCAAAACGTAGTTGCCCCTTGTAAGTCCAGTAGAACTATTTTTCAGCCGGACAAATAGACAGGCGTCCTCTTGACTGAAAACTTAGACGTTCTCATATTGGATAGTGATGAACCTATGACTTACAAGCAAGCTATGACGGGCCCAAGCTCCATGTCTGAAAATCAAGTCTGGGATTTGGTTTATTTGCCGGATGGGTTCACACCTATCGGATGCAAATGGGTCTTCAAGTTGAAGAAAGACAAAGATGGAATTGTATACATATACAAAGATAGATTGGTAGCAAAAGGTTATAGGCAAGTTGACGGCGTTGACTACGATGAAACCTATTCTCCAGTCGTGATGCTTAAGTCTATTCGGATAATCCTTGCGATTGTCGCTTTTCATGACTATGAAATATGGCAAATGGATGTCAAAACTGCCTTCTTGAATGGTGTTCTTGAAGAGACTGTGTTTATGACACAACCGGAGGATTTTGTCGATCAAAAGAACCAAGGAAAGGTATGCAAGCTTAAGAAGTCCATCTACGGACTAAAGCAGGCATCAAGGAGTTGGAATAAACGATTTGATGAAGCAGTCAATAAGTTTGGCTTCATCAAGAATCAGGCGAATCTTGTGTATACAAGAAGGTCAGTGGGAGTAAAATTGCATTCCTAGTCTTGTATGTTGATGACATACTGCTTATTGGAAACGACATTCCTATGTTGGAGTCTGTAAAGACTTGGCTTGGAATGTGTTTCTCAATGAATGACTTAGGAGAGGCACAATACATATTGGGCATCAAGATCTATAGGGATAGATCTAAGAGGATGATTGGACTAAGACAAAGCACTTACATTGACAAAGTGCTAGCTAGGTTCAATATGATGGAAGCCAAGAGAGGCCATCTACCCATGTCACATGGCACATATCTAAGCAAGAATTAGTGTCCCAAAACATCTGATGAGTGTAGAAAGATGAGTGGAATTCCATACGCTTCGGCTATTGGATCCATCATGTATGTTATGATTTGTACAAGGCCGAATGTTTCGTTCGCACTCAGTGCAACGAGAAGGTACCAGTAAGAACCAGGTGAGGCACATTGGACTGCTGCCAAGAATATCCTAAAGTACCTGAAAAGGACTAAGGATCAGTTTCTGGTTTATGGTGGTACAGATGAGTTGATTGTTAAGGGCTATACGGACGCAAGCTTTCATACCGATAGAGATGATTTCAGATCACAGTCTGGGTTAGTGTTCTGCCTCAACAGCGGAGCAGTAAGCTGGAAAAGTGCTAAGCAAAACACTATTGCGGATTCTACAACTGAAGTCGGGTACATTGCTGCCTCAGAAGCAACAAAGGAAGCTGTTTGGATTCGGAAGTTCATCGAAGAACTTGGGGTTTTCCCCTCCATTAAAGGACCATTGGCCTTGTATTGTGACAATAGTGGAGCCATTGCCCAGGCAAAGGAGCCTAGGAGCCACCAGAAGTCCAAGCACGTACTGCGACGATTTCATATACTTCGAGAGATCGTTGAAAGAAAGGAAATCGAGATTTGCAAGGTTGGAACTGACGACAACGTCGCAGATCCATTGACTAAACCGTTGCCACAAGTGAAACACAACGCACATGTAGCAACCATGGGAATCAAGCATGTTGGAGAATGGCTTTGATTTTCTAAGTATTGTTTTAGAACATCTGTTAGATCTTTGTTTAAAACAATTGGTTTAACCATTTCATATTTATGAAATTTATTATTTCATATTCATTTAATTTTGGTTTAGTATTAAATGATAAGTCCATGTGATTCAAATCATTCAAATCGGATGTCAACATGGATTCTTCGACAAAGAAACACCCATAAGTGAACTTGAATATTGAAGTCACAAAAGGATCCCGAATCCAGGTCATTGAAAGGTGGACGACAAATGACTAATGAAGATTAGATTGCAAGTAGATTGCTTAGTTCTGTTTCTTGAACTAGAGTGACTGGATGTCTGAATCTTTTGCATAGATACTTATTGGATCTTGTATCGGATTGACCATGAGAACACTTTAAGAGATTAAAGTTATGTCATAGGTAGTTCTCATTAATGGTGATTAGAAACCGTTCCTCAGAACATGAGCGATTATGTCTGCTCGTTTGAGAATTAGTTTGCTTTGATACTAGCTAAACGTCGCACCGTAAAAGGAGGCTATAAAAGCAGTTATTGGGCGTACTATGAATCAAAGTGAGTGTTCATAGATTGCAAGAATGGATTGTCCTCCTATCTTTGATAGGATATGGTGTTGTTGTGTAACAAGGCCTCTTGGAGAGTTAGATACTGTAAAATGCATGGCCGTGCTCAGAATGATTAAGGCTTACCCTTCTGCAAAAGTTTAACAGTTGAGCTCTGTAATCCGAGAAACACTTATGGACGTAATAAGGATGGCTTGGATCTTACCTTATGTTCAGTAAGTAACACTAAGTGAGAAAGGAATGTGAATGCACACTTGTCTGAATGACAAGTTGGAGACTGAAGGAAATATGTCCTTCACCCAAGGTGCATTAAGTCTAATACCAAGGTTCAGATTAATTGCGAACAATTAATTCAGTGAGATCAAGTGATCGGAACAACTAGCTGGAGCAATGCTTCCGATCAGTGAGTTCTAATGAATATTAAACTCACAGCTTACTCTTGATTGAACCTACAAGGTCACACCAATGACACGTAACAGATCACCGGATTAAATGAATCGGAAATTCATTTAATAGCTTTTCGGGAATTAGTTGGAAAACGTATTATACGATACGACCTTGCATCGGAATCGTATATCGTATCGCGAATATTCGTAAGCTAGGCGAAACGAATAAATCGTATCGTATGACGGTGATTCTTCGTATACGAAACGATAAATAATATATCGGAAATATATTTAATCGCGGATACGAAGAGCGGCACACGAGCCGAGTGCACGAAGCACTCAAGGCCCATGGGCGCGCTGGGCAAGCAAGCAGGTCACGACACAGCAGCGCTGGCCCATGGCCGAGAAGCTGCGTGTGTGTGCGCGCGGGCCAAGGCAACGACACAGCAGCAACATTGCGGCCCACGGCCCAGCTCGCCGTGCGTGCTCGTGCGGTCTTGCGCGGGCTTGCTGGCCGCCCTTGCCTTATGGCTTGGTCGGCTAGTAAGGTTATGTTAATAACCTTCTAACCCCTTTTCCAACACAACAACAATTCAGTCACACAAACCCTAGAGTCACAGAGAACCCTAATTCTCTCTGTGCCTCCAAGGTGTGTTCATCCCAAAAACCAAATCTCTTGATCGATTGTCTAATTAAGCTACGATAATCAAGACGGATCTGATCGTGTCGGTGAACCAAGTAGAGGAAGACAAGTGGAGTTCTAAGTTCGTGTTTGTTGACAATTTGTGGAAAACACGCTTAAAACGTAAGTCTGCTTAATCTGTGCTTTATACATGCTTCCTGGCTTTGGGTATTGTTTCCGCACATGTTATTATGTTTAACTGTATTCCCCTACATTTCCACCATAAATTTGATTCATTTTATTGTTATGCATGTCATACTATGATAGATGTTAGGAAATGGTTTCATTAAATTCCGCTTTATGCATCTATACCTATACGGGTATCAGTTTTAGCCTCTTCCATAATATTTTATTATCATGATTGTATGCAACGTTATTATTTTGATTCAATTAAGGGAAGATTTATTTATGGCTTACATTTGCATAATTGATATATGATATTAATTGATTGGAATTTATAAATCGTGGTTAATTTAATTTATACTCAAAATAAATTTTTTAAATTCCAAAAACTTTTAATATAAGGCCGGAATTAACATTTATTTTCATACAAAAAAAATCTGATTTTTTAAAATAAGTTCGTTAGATTTTAAATTATTTATTGGTTAATAAGTTACTCATGAAAATAATTTGTTCACAATTAAAATTTTTATTTTTAATTGGTTAAACAAATCTACTGATCAACCCCTAATTTTTATACAATAGCTGAAGTTTTTTTCGTAATTTTTCCACTAGTTTTCGGAGTTTTGTATATTAATTATTGAATTTGGTTAATTTTTATGTTTAATTCGATCAATCATAAAAATAAAATATAATAATTAAAGTTTCTGATTTTATTTGTTAAAAAAATTAAATAGAACAACCTCATAATTCAATTCGAATTTTTAGGAAAATAATAGTTATTTTTCTGAAATTTTTGAATAAAATAAGATAATTATGCCTTAAAATTTGAATTATTGTTAGAATTAATTTTAATAAATATTACAAATTGGAATTTAACTCCTAACAAACCTTAAATTCAGTTTAATTTTGTTAATATATTCAAATTTTCTACCATAATTTTCGGATTTTAAAACCTAATTGAATTCCTAAATATTTACACAAAAGTTGGATAAAGAATAATTAAATTTTGGTAATTGTTGCTCAAATTTAAAAGGAATAACCTACCATCGCTGGGTGGCCCCACCTGTAATGGTCGAGCGTGGTAGAGGGTGAATTAGTGTTGTGTTATAGTGGCAGTCGAGGCGGCAGGAGGGGCGGCAATGGGACGTGCGTTGTTCTCCCATAGTAACAGCTCCATTGTTGCGGCATGGCTCGCTGGTACGTTGTCTTGGCTGCCGGCGTCTGCTGGTGGCTGGGGTCGGCAGGGGCTGGACTTCTCAGCCTCAGGGTGGCCGGGACTAGGTTTCTCAGGCGAGTGCTTCCCGGTGCCTCGTGCCTGCCTGCTTGTTTTCATTAAAAAAAGAAAGAAAAAAAATTGAAAAACATTTCTCCTATATCACGCTTGAAAAGATGGAAAACATTCTAAACAGTTTAAAACATCATATTTTCTTTCATCAATTTTAAATACTTATTCATTTAATCCTTTTTATAGAAAATTTCCTAATTCAGATTTGGAAATTTTTGATTTTATTTCTTGGGAAATCAGATTTTCAAATTAGAGCATAAATTTCATTTAAATGCAAATTTGTGAATAAAAATATTATTCTAGCTATATTTAAATACTCCCTCCGTCCCCGAATACACGCACCAGTTTGACTTTTTTCACTATTCACATAAACCACTTAGACCCTATTTTATTTTTAGTATATGAAAACAAAAGTTAGCATATAATATATTGTTGGCTTCATATTAACATATATTTTTAAAATATTAATATTTCATAAGTTTTTATAATATGTAGTTAAATATATTGGTGGTCAAAGTTGTGCATTGGCAAGTGTGTCGACTCGAACGGTGCGAGTATTCTGGGATAAAGGGAGTAGTAATTGAATTAAAATAATAAAGTTTCCTAAATAATGTTAAACTTAAATTGTTTAAGTTTTTATAATTGTTTTGAAAAGGTTGTTTTCTTATTTACAGTTAATAAACAATTTGTGTTTATTATATTTTGATATTATATGCGTGTATGGTATATATGATATTTTTTTACAGGCAAATGACTAGTATGGCCCAAAGTACGATAGAAAATACGATTTGCCTATCGCTTTATATTCTTGTAAATTTTGAAATACGATATGCGCATCGTTCTGTATTTTTGTAATTTAATTTTAAAAGTTCAAGTTAGATTATAAAGGTATTATTATAAGCTCAATGAAGTAAGAAGGTTCAATCAGATCGAAAATCAAGGATGGAGATCCAAGAAAGATGAACAGGAACCCAAAAAGATTTGAGCTTATATATTAGGGGCCATGCTAGGATCACATTTGATTCTATGCATTTTATATTGAAATGCTTATCTAAGTTTATGTATGTGGTTATTTAAGCTATGTGTTCAATTTTAATTAACCAACATAGTATACATAGGTCCCAAAATAATATGTAGTTTCTGCAATTTTCCATACAACACCTATAAAGCCTTAGATCATGAGTAATAGGTTCTACCAAAGCATGGTGTTGCTCGTAATTCGGGGGATAGTAGGTTATATTGTTGAAACTTGCATGTTAATGTTTGTTTTAACTCAACAAAACTATCAAAAGAAAAAGTTTTTGGTTTTGAAGCTAAGAGATAGGAACATACAAAGAGTTGTTAACCTGTCTACCAAGAGTTATAATTAGTTATTATTAGTAAAATATTTACTTACCTCAACTACTATAAATTAAAATAGCAAGGCCAAAGTCCGTATGATTGTAGTGGGAGGGGGTCTTAGTTATTTATTTAGTCAATGGGGACTTCCAATTTTGAATAAAGGGAAGTAGTAAATTAAATTTGTTTGATTGTTGCTTTTGATAAACATTTATTGATCCTTGCTTTACTATTTTGTTATAGTTATCATGTCTAGTGCAAATAACAACTCTACTTTTAACTTGTGCCCTCTAATTGAAAAATATAAATTGAATGCACACAACTTCCTACAATGGGAAATGGTTGTGAGAATAATTCTCATAGTGGAATGAATAGAAAGTGTTCTTGACAATCCACTCCCTCCTGAACCCCTGCCAGAAAATTTTCTGAAGCTTAACGTCGAGCTAGAAACTCTCCATGATAACTCCCTGCAAGCAACATGTTTGATGCTTGCTTTCATGGAATCGGAGTATCAAAAACGTTTTGATGGTCTGGATGCCTACACCAGAATCCAACAACTTAAAAATTTATTTCAGACGAATGCTAGATTAGAGAGATTACATGGTATGATGGTTCAGAATGAGAGGAGTTTACATAGCTAGTGAACCTTAACATAAGGATTGTTCTAATGGTCAAGAAAGGTAAGTATTTCAAGAGTATCTATGTCATAGAAGTTTACTGAGCTACAACTACTTCTTGGGCATTTGATACCGCTTGTGGGTCTCACATTATTGGTAATGTGCAAGAAATTAAAAGAAGTAGAAGCTCTGAGTAGGCAATGGAGCAAGGGTTGCTTCTTTAGTTGTAGGAGATTATAGTCTACTCTTTCCTTCTGGTTTAATATTAGAACTATATAATTGTTATTATGTTGCAGTTATTACCAAGAACATAATTTCGATTCCGATTTTTGATTCGGAAGGATATTCATTTCAAATTATGAACAATTGTTGTTCTGCATATTTAAATGGTATGTTCTATGTCTCTGCTAAATTAGAAAATGGTTTATATGTTCTTGACTTAAAAAACCATAGCTATCACATAGAAAATAAGAAACACAAACCAAATGACTTGAACCCTACTCACCTATGGCATTGTCGATTAGGACACATAAGCTCAAAGCGCATAGAGAAACTACATAATGATGGAATTCTCAAATCATTTGATTGTGGATCATTTGAAGTATATGAGTTCTGCTTAATGGAAAAATTGACAAAGTCTCCTTTCACAAGGCTCAAGTGAAAGGTCCAATGATCTTTTAGCCCTTATACATACGGATGTGTGCAAACCTATGAGTACTTTGGCTAGGGGAGGGTACGGTTATTTCATTACTTTTACCGATGATGTGAACAGATTTAGGTATGTTTACCTCATGCGGTATAAGTCGGAATCCATTGAAAAGTTCAAGGAATTTTAAAATGAAGTACAAAACAAACTTGGGAAGAAAATTAAAGCATTATGATCCGATCGTGGTGGTGAATATTTATCTCAAGAGTTTGGTGAACATTTGAAAGATTGTAGCATACTTTCGCAATTGACTCCACCAGGGACACCACAGTTGAATGACGTTTCCAAAAGAAGGAATCGAACTCTATTAGACATGGTTCGTTCCATGATGAGTCTTGCTGACGTTCCTGTCTCATTTTGGGGATTTTCGCTTGAAAAACCGGCGCTCACATTCAACAGAATGACGTCCAAACCGGTGGAGAATACGTCATATGTGATATGGACTGGAAAAGTTCCAAAATTGTCTTTCCTAAAGATATGGGGTTGTTGTAACACCCTAATAATTCCTTTCTTTTTATAAAACATTTTCCAACTTAAACCGGAATTACCAAGATATTACCACCACCGTGATAACGGTTAAGGCTATTTACCAGAATTACGCAGCGGAAATAACTAACTTTCAAAACATATTAAATAGTTAATGGTCAATTAACAACTTGGAACCACTAAGGCCCACAAAACCAAAGTATTAAATAGTTTAAAATCCATTAAATATAGTCTAAATAAATTAAGTAGTCATGACTAGGAAATAAAAGTAGAGTTTATAAAGTACGGAAGAGAAAATAAACTTTCAACACGAATCCCATGATAACTTCTCCCGCAAGTTATCTCTACAAACCTGTTTTATTAAAATCTACTCCCCAACAACGCAAATGCAATGATGGATCATCATAGGGTCATTAAGGCGAAGGCCATGTCCAAAAGACATGAAGCACGAAGTCAGAAAAAGCTGAGTACGAACAAGCTAGAATAACGTTCTATCCTAACATGCTTCACTCAAAGATTTAATAATCCACATGCAAAAGCCATTTAATAAACAAGTAAACATGGAGACAAGACTCGACACTTGACACGACTCTTGACTCATAGTTTAATAAAGAAGTAGCTTCGAACGGGTAAATAAAGTATCCTCAAAAGGAAAGAAAAGGGTGATGGGAGCCAACCATACACCAAATAATAATAAGCCGGACTCCTACCGACAGTCGGGCCATACCAGCGGAATTCCAATGCGTAACAGCATAAAAAGAAGAATGAAACAACGTCTTGTATCATTCAAGGAGTACAAGTTTTCCGGCAAGACTCCCCCCATTGTTCATACTCGAGGTATATACGTTCCAAGATTTTTGAAGCTCATTCGGGTTACACTTTACGTTAAATAGTATGTTATGTTCAAGGCGACTCAAGACTCTACACAAGACATAACATGCAAACAATTAAACAATTAAACAATCCAACAATGACGCTTCATTTTAATCCATTAGGACTTGTGATCAAACATAGGACTCAGGTGAAATTACTCCCATTGTTCCTTCTCAAAAACACCGTTTGAGATAACCTGACATTGCCTATTAACAACGGGGTGTGCCCTTAGCACGAATAGTCCTTAGTTCAATTCACATAGACTCTCTAAACATATTCTACACTTGTGGTAGAATAACAATGCACTCCGGCAATATTCAATAGGCTCAAAGTATGCTAGACATCCTGTACTATAGCATAATCATAATAACTTGCATGCGCAACACTCATACATGCATACCAACTTTAACAACATGCTTGACATAATTCAACGATTATCAAAGTCCATAACATGACAGTTCAACAAAATCTATAAAGCATAAATCAATTTCATAACATGCTCGTTCACATAGATTCAATAATAATTCTCACATGCTTGTTCACACATCAAACATGAATTCCCAACACATAAGTTCACATGATTCGCATTCAATTCACTTCGTAAAGTCCTCAAGGGATGAGTGGTCACCCTAGTCTTGTACATACCTGGAATACCAAAGTACGGGGGCCACTGTGCGAATCACGACTCATTAGAAATCAACTCCTATAAACACAAAGGAGAAACATAATTATTAATCATGTTTACTAAATTTCCAGAAACTATTTAAGAAACTAAAACCCTTGGTTTAATTAGAAATTAATCGTTATTCATTAATTTAATAGTCTCAAATAGTCAACTCAAGTCCTAGCATAAAACATTGACTTTTTAGCTTTAAAAATCATTAAAATCAACCCTTTAAGGATCAATAATAAATCAGAAAATTTAAGTTGATTCCCATAATTTAAATCTTTATTAAATTATGTGAATCAATTGATTGAACAATCGGAATTAAAATCCTACTAATAGATGATTAATAAAATAATGTTTTGACCTTAAAAATGGACACTTTAATTAACCTTTAAATCTGAAAATTATAATTATTTTGAATCAAAACCAATCTCATCAATTCGAATACTAAATATTAAAACACGGTGTTCATAACCGTTCCAATCAATTTAAATAATCCAAATAATTAAATCATCGCAATTAAATAATTAAAACAATTTAAAACTGAAAATTGAAAAGTTTGAAAGTATACAATTTGGTTATCAACAATCAACAACACACACACACAACCATTGATGTGTTGTGTGTGTGGGAGCGACGGTGGCAACAACAACTCAACACGGCACCTGCACGAGCAGCGCACAACACAGCAACGGCAGTGTTGCGTGTGTGGGCGAGTGGGCGAGGGCGGTGGGCACTGGGCGCGGGGCAAGAGGGAGAGGGCACGCGAGGTCCGCGCACAGTAGCAGCAACAGCAAGCAACGAGTGTCACGCGCTGGCTGCGAGGTGAGGCGAGAGAGAGACGCAACGATGGTACGCGTGAGTGATAGAGTGTTTTTCCGTAGTTGAATAGAAATTCACCAAATAAAACAAAATTTATAGAACACCTAACTAACCGGCTATATGGACTATAGCGACAAGTATAGGGATCGTCCTATAGGAATGGATATGTTTGACTTATCAATCTATGCGTTCACAAGCTAGTTCGAATCGAATTTGAGTTTGAGTTTTAATCTAAAAACACGAAAAGCAAACAAATAAAGAGATTCTAGAGGATTCGGGAATCGGCAATGGAAATCGAATCAAGGGAAGCACAAGGTCAAAACATTCATGAATATGCAACGACTTAGCACATAGGGGAATAGAAACTAATGACGTGCTCGCCACCTCTCGGATGGAGCACGCGAAGCGTCTAATCTACGGAAGAGCTTTCGCCTAATCCTAGACTAAACTACTTGCATATAATAGGAACTACTATTCACTTGCACAAATTAGGCTCACAATGTCTTGCCAAACCTAGCCTATGCATTCCAATCAAATCCCAATCAAATAGCATTTGCAACTACTACTCAATTAGTCATGGATATCCTATCACTAAATCACATTTAATCACAACATCAATCATGAATTTCCCTAAAATTCCCCAAATTCAATCCCAAGGATTTATCCCTAACCTCTAGACTAAACTACTCAATTAGCATGATTAACATCAACATTAAACTAACATTAATCCTAATCATGAAACTAATTGAATTAATGAAACTAAATGAATCAAGAAAATTCAGAAAATTCAAACCTCAAAAATTGGGAAAAATCAAAGAAATTCAAAGCATGAAACTAATTCTAGAATTCAAGCATGAAATCAAAGCATAAACGAAATTAGTGAAGCATTAAATAATTAAAAGAACAAATCAAAAGAAGAATTAGAATTATACCTTGAATTGAAGAATTTGCATCAAACTTTGAAGAACAAAATGAAGAACAAAGCTCAAATGAAAGCCCCATTCACAATGTTGCGATTTTCAGTCTTTATAGTAGCAGCCCGGAGCCTTGTTTGGTCACACAAGGGGCGTGTTTGGTCGCACAAAATCTGTGCGTTCGAACAAGAAAGAGAATTCGGTCGCACATCAAATTCAGGCCATTTTGCCTAGCCACTCGCCCGCACAGCAAGCTGAACTCACTCGCAGAGCAGCCATTCGATCACACATGAATAGCTGTTCTACCGCACAGACTGCAGCTTCTGGTTCTGCGCATGCTGCACTGCTTGGCTTCTGTTCTGCCAGGGTTCTTGCTGCACTTCTTTGCTTCTGCTGTGCTCTTGCTTGCTGCAAGGTTGGGGCTGTTATCAAGGCTCTCAAGGTGAGCACAAAGCTGCTGCAAAGAGCTTGGAAATGGCTGCAACGAAGCTGAATGCACAACCACATAACTTGTTGTTTGCGCGCTACTGCTGTACTGTACTTGCTCGTATTGCTGTGTGTGCACGAGTGTAGCTGCTGGGGCTGCTTTGCCTTGGCTCTTGCGTGCACTTGTGGGTGCTCATGTTGCTGCAAAGTTGTAGGCATCGTATGCAAGCTATTTGCCTTGCCTACCACATTCAATAAAATCGTAGCGCATATTATTAAAATCGTAAATCAAAATATTAATTCGTTTATGGTTTTTTCAAATCGTAAAACATATAACTCGTCGACAAGCATTATGACACATTATTCACACGTTAATACTCAAAATGACTCTTACGCAATGAGAATGCGCACAAAAGGCATATTTAGAGCAAAAACGACTAAAATATACGCAAGACGAGAGAATGTATACGATTAATGCAAAAATGCAAAAAACGAACTAAAAACGATAAAACTAAGAGAAAATGATAATAAATATGCTAATAAAACGAACTAAAATCCTAAGCTAGGAGCGACATAAATGTCGCTCATCAGTGAGGCGCGGGCTGGGCACACGAGCGGGCACACGAGCACGAGGCTCGTGCCTTGTGGCTGAAGAAAAGGGCGGACAACAAAAGAGAGAGAGAGGAGAGAGAAAATTCAGAATTTTAGGTTGGGGATCTCATGAAGGGGATGGGTATTTATAGGTTCTCATGCCTTCATGGGCTAGGTTTTAGGGTTTAAGGTTGGGCTTGCTTACGGGTTTGTTTAATATTAATTCCCTGCAAGCCTTGTTGCGTTTTATCATGGAATTTAATTGGGCTTTGATTAAATTAATTCGTTTTCAAAATGCGACCCAACAAATCCCGATTAAATAAATTCGTTGAATTTATCTAATAAAAATATTGTTTTTCGTAAATAATTAATAATTAAATTAATTAAAATAAAAACACATTTAATTCTCAGTAAATGAAATTAAATTCACAAAAAAAATTCCTATAAATATATTTTATTATTTATAAGTTCCAAAATACGAGGTATTACAGTTGTGAAGTTTACGTAAAACGTTTACTCTCTGATAAGCTTTCACCCAAATCCGATAAATGTCTTTTTGTGGGTTACCCAAAATAGACTAAGAGATACTACTTCTACAACCAAAGCAAAAACAAAGTGTTTATTGCTTGTGATGGTGTCTTTCTGGAAAAGGATTTCATTTCCAGAAAAACAAGTGGGAGTAATGTGTATCTTGAAGAAATTCGAGATGAGCAACAAATGGATGAGGTTCACACCTCTTCAGAGGCTGCCCAACATGAAAATGCTAGAGGCGGTGCATTCCATTCACGTTCCTTCTACCGTCCCACTTGGAGATAATCCATGCGAAGTCCCTCAACCTAATGAAGTAGAAAATTCTCTTGTTGTTCCCCAACGTAGGTCTAGTAGGACCGTCATTCCGTCAAAAAGATATATTGATTTCCTTTTGACTTAAATTTCTGAAATAGAGATTTTACAACATGAGTAACCTACTATCTACACAAATTCTTTGATGAGTCAAGACTCCGAGAAATGGCTCGAAGCCATGAGATCCGAAATGGATTTGGTGTTTAAAAATCAAGTATGGGACTTGGTAGTTTTGCCTGATAGGGTTAAACCCATTGGTTGCAAATGGATTTTCAAACTAAAAAAGGACAAAGATGGAAACATTGATGTTTTGAAGGAAATGATAGTGGCAAAAGATTTTAGACAAATTCATGGTATTGACTATGATGAAATCTTCTCACTAGTAGCCATGCTGAAATCCATTAGAATAATCCTTGCGATTTTTGCCTTTCATGACTATTGGATTTGGCGGATGGACGTCAAAATCGCTTTCTTGAATGGGTTCTTGAAAGAGGATGTGTATATGACACAACCACAAAGTTTTGAAGATCCTAACAGTCCAAGGAAGGTGTTTAAGCTCAAAAAGTCCATTTATGGGCTATAGCAAGCATCCCGGAGTTGGAACCTCAGATTTGATGAGGCGGTAAATTTTTTTGGCTTTCTCTTATACAAGAAGTTGAGTGGGAGTAGTATTGCTTTCCTGGTCTTGTATGTGGATGACATACTTCTCATAGGAAACGATAAGACCATGCTTGAGTCATTCAAGGAATGGCTTAAAAGTTGTTTCTCTATGAAAGACCTAGGAGAAGCTTAGTACATCTTGGGTATAAGGATCCATAGATATAGATCTAAAAGGATGATTGGACTTAGCCAAGAGACTTATATAGATAAGGTTCTTGCAAGGTTCAAGCTGGAAAACTCCAAAAGAGGTTTCATTCCCATGCAACATGGCATATCATTTGACAAGACTTAGTGTCCTTCGACTCCTGATGAGGTCAAGCGTATGAGTAATGTTCCTTATACCTCTGCAGTAGGATACATAATGTATGCCATGATATGCACTCGACCGGATGTTGGTATGCTTTGAGTATGTGAAGGCGTGCAGCAGATACCAGTCACACCCAAGAGAGGCGCACTAGATGGCAACAAAGAATATCCTTAAGTACTTGCGAAGGATTAAGGATAATTTCTTAGTTTATGGTGGAGATAATGAGTTAGCTGTCACTGGATACACCGATGCAAGCTACCAGAGTGACAAAGATGATTACCGGTCAGATTCTGGTTTTGTCTTTTGTCTAAATGGAGGAGCCGTGAGCTGGAAGAGTTCTAAGCAAAGTACCATCGTAGATTCTACAAAAGAGGCTGAGTATATTGCAGCAAGTGATGCAATTAAAAAAGTTCATTAGTGAACTTGGTGTAGTTCCTAGCATTGAAAATGGCATTGAGTTGTATTGTGACAACAATGGTGCCATTTCTCAGTCCAAGGAACTCAGTTTACACCAAAAATCCAAACATGTGCTCAGGAGATTCCATCTTATTCGAGAGATCGTTGAAAGAGGGATGTGAAAGTAAGCAAGGTTCATACTGAGGATAACGTGGCTGATAAACCACTTGCTCAACCTAAGCATGAGAGCTATACTAGGTCTATGCGGCTTAGAAATATGGGAGAATGGCTTTAGGTTGTTTACTTCATGTTTAAAATTGTAAATACATTTATTATGTTTTGAATGTCTATCAATAAAAATTCATTCTTATTTAATTGCTTGGTTTAGTATTAAATAAAATGTCAAAGTAACTTGTGTTTTCAAGTAGGATTATCGAAAACGTTTTGATAATGGAACCCTATAAAGTGAACTAAAATCACAACTTATTAACATCCCTAGTCTAAATCACTAAATTGCACATAAGTGATTTATGTGAAGACTAGCATGTAATTAATTGATAGTGTAGTTCCATGAGCTATGGAGACATAGATATGTCTAATTGATTATATGAATGTATACTTGATGCATTGAGAAATGACCTAACTAGATTCTAAAAGTAGAATCAAACTTCTATATTTAGTGGATTCCTTAGACATGAGTATGTCTTAATAACCATGAGACAACTAGTTTAACCTTGACGTTGTTAAATGTCGTGCCGTAAAAGGAGTTTATAAAGGCAGTGATCAGGTGGTCTAAGAATTGTGTGGGAGTTATGGTCATACAAGAGTGAATAAGTCCTCCTATTAGATAGGAATGGTCTCTAGGCCTCTTGATGAGAGAGAACTATAAATTGCATGTCCATGAGGAATGGGATTAAAATGTTAATCTTTATTTGAACAGTTCAAACTCAACAATCAAGAAACAAGAATTTGAGACTAACATTGTGTTATCAAATTTGGCATTAAGAGACTTGAGGAATTTAGCGTTGCGTTCTTGTCTTCTGACAAGTGGGAGATTGAAGGGATTAGGTCCTTAGACATTTCCAACAATTACTAAATATAAATACGAAATAATTATGAAGATAATAAGTTAATTAGTTTAGTAATCATATTTGCTTGGAAGAGAATAAATGGTATTAGTAGGACCATATTGATTGGGCCTAGAACTAAAATATATTAATCCTATGAGGTCACACATTGCAACACTTGTTCAACAAATGTAAACAAGCCCATTAGTGGGCCTTGTACTGGTCGACCCTAAAGATAAAAGGGATGGAGAATTAGTTCTCCTATTTAACCTAGAACTCTAATATTATATATGTGATATAATATTGGGTTTTACGTACGAGAAGTTAATGAATAACTTTGGAACAAAAGAAAACCCGAAATCCTTCCCTTGGAAACTCCGTTTAGACTACCATAAAAAGCAAGAGAAGCTTCTCTCTTCCGTTTTAGCAAATGTTGGCGTTCAACTGGTGTTCGCGGACTAAATAGAGGAGCAACACTTGGGGCTCTCAGATATTCAAAGCTTGCATACAAACGGGAGAACACGCTACAAAGGTTATTGTTCTTCCACCATATATTTGATTCGTATTATTGTTTTGTATGTGATCATATGATAGATGTTAGGAAATTGTTTCCTGAAATTTTGCTTTATGCATCTATATTATCCTACAATATGAGACCTTCCCTCCCTTTTGATCTATTATCTTTTCAACCTAACCATTTGATGATTTTGGTTATATATGAAGCAAATTTTTATAAAAATGTATTCCAACGTACAATTTGCTCTCAATTTTGGAAGAACTTAATCAATTGCTTTATAATTTGTAGTTTCTACTACTTATAATAAGATTTGCCAAATGTACTTGTTGAAAAAGAATATTATATTCACAAGGTTAGACCAAGAAAAGAATAATGGTGCAATTATAATAGGTGGTGATGTGGGTAAATTCACCTGGCCAGCATGGCCCAACGGACATGTGCCACGTGTCTCGATGTATGACTCAGGTTGCCATGTGTCTCCTGCTTACATAACTTTCTTCTTTTACCAACATACAATCTTTCCCTTTTGGAATGATTCCTATGTAATGGTGCTTTTCTCTACATGGCCTAAGGCTCAAGACATGGTGATTAGCTAGAAAATAGATTAAATGACAATTAGGTAGTAATTGACATCAATTGTTAAAGATGTAGGTAGTAATTGACAACTTTTAAAGATGTAGGTAGTAATTGACAAATTTTCCTTATAAAAAAAGTGTTTTGAAAAAAAAATAAAGAAATGGTGCAAGTTAAAAAAAACAAAAGTAATTAATCCTAACCCTTTAAAAAGCAAGAGTTGGCCTAAATTTTCCTTAAAAATAGTGAAATTACTGTTATACCCTTACATTCCTTCTTGAATAATATTCATTTTCTTTTAAGAACAGTGAAGTTACTGCATTGCCCTTTTCCACTTTATCTAAGTCCTCTAACATACAGTTGTCCATCCTCTCATTGTGTTGGCTCCAGCCCCCTCTCCTCTTACGAGTTCCAGTCTACCACCGTGCTCTCGGCTCTCCTCACAATCTCACATGGTCCCTCCTCTTAGGCCCAATTGATTGATTTTTTTAGGTTTGTAGAATTACATACATTAGACTCAAATATAAAGTATCTCTCACCTCGATTTCTCATACCCCAATTAAACTTATCATCTACTTTATCGTCTTTTGCTGCTTATGATAATTTCGTCCTCATGGTGCTGCCTCGCTCAAGGTATTTAATTTTTATGGTTCTAGATCTGTTTATTTTGATTGAGTTAGTTGTTTTTGCGATCTTGGATTTTTTTGATTTTCGATTTTATTTACTATGTCTTGATTTTTGGATCTGGGTTGTTGTTATTTTGGGTTTTCTTTGATTTTGTTTTTTGATGGGTCAAGTTTTGAGCATTTTTGTGTTTTGAATGGTGGAAGTTTATGCTTTTGATGTTAATATCACAGTATTTGTGTTTTTGGTGGTATGGACAAATTTAGATTTTTGTTTTATGGATTGATCAATGAAAACAAGCTCCATTCCAAGAAAAATTGGTTAATTTTCTTTTTTATATTTCCAAGTAATTATTGAATTGATTCTTACATTTTCGTGAATAAATATTTGTAGTTGTGATTTTTTATTGTATTTGTATTTGGGAAATCTGGCTACATCTAATGGATTGACATTGTTAGTGGATTGGTAATTAGTTGAGCTAATACTCATTCATTATATAGAATTCATTTCCAGGAAAATTAAGCAGGTCAAGGATTCGATTGAGTGCTTTATCCTCTGGTGTTGTAAGCTTCGTAATCGTATTATGCTGAAGTATTTGATTATTTTCGTCCTTATGTGGACATTGCATGTTTGCTTGGATGATTAAGCAGCTTTTTTAGCTAGTATATTTATGTAACTAATTGATGGTGTTGATATTTTGTTTGGAAATTTTACTTATATTAGCACTCATTTATAACCAACAAAATATGCAGCTCCAATGAACTTTAGGGTACCGAGAACGTCCCGTTTAGGAATAATAACTACTTCATATGGAGTATAAGAAAGACACTAATCAAGTATGTATCAATCATAAGGTTTTTATGTGTTATAAATAATTGGAGAGGTTCTATTACAAGAGAGTTGGTTAGAGTAATGATATCATGTACCTATTAATAAGTTGGTATGACCTTGTACGTGGATAATCAATTAAAGATACCCAACTCTTATTTTATGTTCCTTGGAATACTCTTCTTTTAACTTATGTCTGCAAGTCTTCTATATTGTCAATGACATCCTAATAAGTTTTTGAAGGTCGTAATACAAATTACTACACACCCTTAGGATCAGATACATGTCTTTTCTAAAACTTTAGAATACGCGAGTGCAACTTCCTATGATTTTTTATACTATAAAAAATGGCAGTAATTGTGGATATTACAATGAACTCTAATGGTTTCTATACGCCTTTGTAAGTAGTCAATACAAATGGCTAACAATATACAATTGATTTCCAAACAAGACCCCGGCCCTGTATAAGTATGATCTAAGCCAACAAATAAACCTACCCAACTTCCCCGGCTTAATGAAAGGGCTCAATCTTGGTTTCTCCTAATGACTTTCCTTTAGCATTTAGCATGTTTCAATCTACACCAAAGCATTATTTTCTGTTATAGCTCTGAACAATTTCATTGTTCCAGCAGAGTTCCTTACCTCCATGTTCTATACAGCATGATTCTCGACACCAAATATTAAGCTTATTATAGAATGAAGAAAGTTAATTCAAATGTGGTTAACCGTAAAGCAAAACTTATCGGTACCAAAAAAAATGACCAATATTCCTCTCTATAACCCTCTTGAAAACCAATTAAATACCTATACCCATACTTCCATAGCACCAATTATGGGTTGGGTTTTAAAGTCTGTTTCCAGGTTAGGATGTGGGATGGGGGATGGATTAAATATTGACCTAGAACTAAAAATATGTGATGGATGATGATCTAGAAACAAATGAAGTGGATAAGGAGGCTTAGGAAGAAAGAGAAAGACATGACTTTGAATAGGCCATGTTAGCTATCACCTTCTTAGGCCAAAAAAGAGTAGCAATTATTTCTCGGTGGAATTATTTGTTAATGGGGCTCATTTTTGGAGTTGGATTTTACTTAGTTTGTTGTTCATGTTGAAAAAAGGGGTGTTCTTAGAATATGGGATTTTATTTTAAGATTTTTCTTCACGATTTACAACATCTAGAAGGAGGTGAAGTGAAGTGCACCTCATAGAAAATCGATGAATTTAAGGTAGGAATTTCAACAACCCTTCTTCTTTAGTTTCTAGTTTTGGTATACTCCAACTTTTTGTTTCTACTACTCCGTACAATTTAATTTTTGAAGTATTTTCCCCCTTAATGTATTACTAATATCTAAATATACCCTTTTCAATTGGTGATTAGAGTACAAGTTATATATGCTCCCTCTCCTTTCTATAGGACATTAAATATGAGATCTCTTTCTTTTGAATTATATTACTACACAATACTCGATTTAACCATGTAAGACAAAGTTCAGATTCAGGTAAATCATGCTAGTTAATTATAATGACTAAACACAATCTTTTATAATAAAAAATTTAATTGACAATTGTTATTTTCACTTTTCTTTTAAGGTTAGCATTTTGGTATTTACAATCATACTCCTACAACTTATATTATTACATTGGATATAAAGGTACATGGTTGTATGAGCAATATTGTACAAGAATTCATCTACTGAACTCATCATAGAGTCTATAAGAAGACCTCTTTAAATTCTTCATTGGATTATATCAAGGGCTATTGTTCTACCCAATACATGGGGCATTCTTAAAACTTCCGATCTTCCCATTTCATCATTCTAAATGCAGGTAATTTCTAATGCATATAGAAGAGAAGAAAAGTATAGTTGATCAAGTATGAATTGGGTTTTTTTTAGGGTGGTAACCCATCCTGAATATATTTATGGATTCTCATGTAGCCGGTCATATATTTACTGGATAGTGCAAGAACTCCTGAAACAGGAATGTGCTTTATTGCGGGTTGTAGGGGTTTTTTTTTTGAATCCTTTTTCCCGTTTCCTACAATGGGGGGTTTGGCACGCGGCGGTTCGTTTAGAGAAACGTTGAATTGTTTTTGCACCTCGAAGGAGTTGCCACCAAACTTATTTTAAGTCTTGTTTGGGAAGACCGCACAATGACTCTATTTTTGGATAAGGCCTTGAATCCTTGAAACGGATGGGTGAGATACGGGCTCGGGAACGAAATGCTTATTCGGCGAGCTTTAGAAATATTCAAGTACGTTGGCACAACATTGTTTCAAAAATAAACCCTAAGATTAGACTATGTGGGTTTGCAAATTAGAAAAAAATAGAATTTCTAATTGTACAGTGGTCACTTCGCTTTAAATATTGATTTAAGGAACGTAAGGTCGGTTTGTCCAAAAATATCTTCGAAAAGGTGATGTAACCTTTGTATTTGGTTGTATTTAGCCTGTTGGTGATGAAAGCGATAAAGCACATAAAGCAACATCACAATACTAAATAAAGTGCGGAATTAGTAAATACAAGACCCCTAGAAAAGGACTAGGGAGTAGGTCCACATTGCCTAGAAATGGACTAGGCAAGTAAAGGTGCAGAATTGAAAGTGCGAATCGGAAATTGCGATATTGAAATTGCGGTATTGAAATTGCTGTATTGAAATTGCGGTATTGAAAGTGCGATATTGCAAGGGCGATATTGGAAGTGCGATATTGAAATTGCGATATTGAAATTTGTTCTTGGGCACATGAGATTCGAACGTCAAGCGGCTCCTTAAAAATAAGTGCGCCCGACACGAATTCAAAGCCAAAAATCTCAACTTGGGAGAGGTTGCTCAACCCAAATGTCCTAGATTTTGCATATTGAACTTGAAATTGAAAGCTTGAATATTGAAAGGTTTGAACTTGAAAAGATTGAAACTTTGAACTTGAAATGATTGAAATTTGAAAACTTGAACTTGTATGTTGAAATTTGAAGACTTGAACTTGTATATTGTAAAATGGAGTTTTGAATCTCAAAAGATTAAACCTTTAAATGCTAAAAGGTGTCATCTTTGATTACTCCATGCTTGAAGGTGATTCTAGTTCAAAGAGATGAATGCAAGCAACTTTGAACATCCTTGAATCTTAAAAGTTTGTATTTTGTATTTTGAAAAAGTTTGTATTTTTGAAAAACCATGTATGATTGTTGCAAGTGGTGTTTTTTATGACAAAAAAAACACCAACTTGCTAATCATTTGAAATCAAAATAGCATGATTAATTGAAATGGGATTCGGATTTACCTAGTTAAGCTTAGGCTCGAGCTCCCAATTTCTCTTGAATTTAGGACTTTTTGTATGTGTTTTGAAGAGTTTGAAGTTTTTATTGTGAGGAGTAATGTCGAAATTACGACGTTATATGTCTTGTGCTCTCCCTTTATCGAAGGAAATGAGGGGTATTTATAGGAGGGAAGTGGTGCAAAACGCCAGCATACGCCAGCGCCTGGCGCCAGGCCAGCGCTGGGCGCTGCTGACGTGGGCTGAATGCCGCCAAAAAGGACGGAAAGATGTCGTCCTTGATTTGTCTTGTATGGGTGTACCTTCGTACGAATAGTACGATGTTTGGCTTGTAGTGTTTTCTTGGAGGTTAAGGCTTGAATTTGCGTCTAAAAACAAACCTTTCTCGGGTTTTTGAATTCCGGTTATACGGGGCGGGGCCCGGCATTCTCGGTTTTGTCGGTCGGCGCCCGAATTTGACTTGCCTTATATGATTTTGAGTGGAAAAGGCCTATTAAGACCAATGGGATGGTCCACTAATTGAGATTGAACTTGGATTTTGAAATTGGATTTTGGAAGTTGTATTTTGTACCGAGTTCCGGGAGGGGAACGACCTCGGGGATTGGATTTTGGATTTCGGAGGTATTCAGCAAATGGGATTTTCGCCTGGAGTTACTCCAATCGCCTAACAAGGATAATGGTTTCGTCATCATCCCAAAGGGGAGACACAAATTAGGTGTCTACAGAAGCCCCCACTTTGACTGAGCGTTTGGTTAGGAAAGCGCAAGTCAAAAAATTTCGAAAGGGACGGAGAATGGTCAAGATGTTCTGCAATCGAGACCACTCTTTGTACGCCGGTACCTGCACAAAACAGGCGTTAGGAAAAGGATAGAGTCTACCTCGGTGCGGTTGGTGATGACTCCGATTTGTACTTGTACTTTTCCGCCTTCAGTTCAGGACGGAGCTTGGCATCGAAAATTTGAATTTTTGAATCTTGAATTTTGAACTTTGACACCCGGTGTTAATCCGTTGGGATGTGCTTTGCTGGGGATAAGATCTTTTTACTGGCCCTTAAAATTTTGAACTTTGACTGACTTTCCCGGAGCTTGGGTCCGTTGGGAGTTGGGCGCCTGAGTCGTTGTATTTTTTGGACTTTGTATTCTTGAAATATTCATCTGTTTGTACTTGGAGATACAGGTGTATACCCGTGTTTTTGATGGATGGTTCGATGCAACATTTGATGCTTGGTGCGGAAGACCGTAGCAGCAAAGGGCGTGCAATCAGCACGGGAGACCGCGCGCGCTGCAGACCTGCGCATGCAGCAGGTCAGCGCTGGGCGCTGGTGCGGTGCCTGGTGCTGGGCTGCACTATATAATTGCCCCTTTGCCGTGCCATTTTGAGGCACATTGCTTCTTTTCTCTGAAAGGTCGACTAGCTTCTCCCCTTGGTCTTGTTCTTGCCTTGACCATGTAAGTTTTTCATGTTTTTGCTTATGAAAT
This sequence comes from Spinacia oleracea, assembly GCF_020520425.1. Taxonomy (NCBI): domain Eukaryota; kingdom Viridiplantae; phylum Streptophyta; class Magnoliopsida; order Caryophyllales; family Amaranthaceae; genus Spinacia; species Spinacia oleracea. Next base: position 76,545,773 of record NC_079491.1, on the reverse strand, counting down.
TATTCTAGGATTGCATGTAGTTTTGATTTTCTCGTATTTTGAAATGATGCTTGTATGCTTAAGTTTCTTGAATCTTGTAGAAAACTGTTTGATAGCCACTTGAACTTGAACTGTTGGAACTTGTACTTTTTAATTTTTGAACTTGTATCTGCTTCGGCACGGATAGCCTAGGCGTCGATGTAGAACTTGAATACCTGCTTCGGCGTGGATAGCCTAGGCGTTGGTGTAGAGCTTTGAATACCTGCTTCGGCGCGGGTAGCCTAGGCGCTGGTGTAGAACTTGTACCTTGAACTAGAGGTCCACTGGGGATTTTGTTTTAAATTTTTTTTTTGACTTTGTTTAGGCTACTTGATTTAGAATGCCTCGTCATACTCGGAGAAAGCTCGCTGAGTCGTCTGTGGTTCGAGCTGCTGAGGAAGATGCTTCGGATGATGAAGCGGCTGCAATAAATGCACTAGGTGAGGGTATGGTTCCCCGGGATGCGCCTGCTTTCCCTGGTGCTGGTTGGACCCCTTCCGACCTGGTGCTTCGGCGGGATTGGCACTTGTCTCAGCGGCCTCGCGCTGGCATGGTGAGTCTTGTACTGTGTTTCGAATTTGTACTTTGTATTTGTATAGGTCTTGAGCTAACTCGTTCACCTGTAGGCCGACGGAAAGTCGTTCTGTACTTACTGGTCCTTGGTGGAGGTTCAGAGGGCCTTTAAGGCTCTCTGTGCTGATCAGGAGGCTATGGGGATTTGGTCGCAGATGGGCCTGGCCGATTTCTGGCGCACCATGGGAGGTTCCTCGAGGAGAACGGGGAATAAAAATCGTTTGTGGGCTTTGTTGGAGCTGTGGTGGGATACCACCAACACTTTCCACATGGCATGGGGGGAGATTACTATTACCCCTCTTGAGTTTTCTATGATTACAGGTCTTCCTTTTTCTGAAAGGAATGTGACCTTTGACTCTGAGCTGACGTGGCGCTCGGCCGCTGCCAGGGACTTGCTCGGCCCTGTTGTTGATTTGTCAGAGATCGACTCTCACGCTTTTGTGACGGTGCTTGTGGATGCTATCTGTGGTGAGGGTGTGTTCGCGGAGAAGAGGGTTAGGCTTTTCCTCCTTGTTTTGGTTAGCAGAGTGATTGCCCCGAGTAGGAACAGTCGGGTGCATATTAGCTTCTTGTCCGCTCTAAGGGACTTGAGAGCTGTTCCGAGTTATAACTGGGGTGGTTTGGCCTATAGCCACCTCTTGTATGAAATGAGGCGGGCCTCCCGGACTACACTAGGGAGTGACCCGAGCATGGCTGCTCTGTGGATCGTGCTGGAGGTATTCGAGACTCCTTGTACTTTGTACTTTGTATTTGTACGCTTGTATCTTGAACTTTACTGATGTTTTGTTTGTTCCTTGAAAGATTTGGATCTATGAGCACTTCCCGACTTTGGCGCCGGAGCGTACTAGAGATGCGGCTTACCCGTATGCTGCCTCTTGGATAGGAGCGGTGCGCGTCGGTGCGTCCTTGGCGGCTTCTCGCAGAGCTTGGAGAGTTTTGCCTGCTGATAGGGTAATCTTTTGTACTGTTTTCCTTTCTTGTATTTGTATTTGTACTGTTGCCTGAGTTGTCTGCTTTGTAGGTGGTATGGCGTCCTTTTGCCAATGCAGTTGTACCTTCCTCAGCTGCTCGTGCCCAATTCCTGTCTGGGCGGCGGGTTTTGCTTCCAGGGCTGTACCGCCATATGTGGTATCTGGGGGAGCGAGTGTCCCTTCAGCACAGTTTTGGGGATAGACTTGTCCCCAAGGATCCGCCGGAGTCCATGCTGGCGTTGGATGAAGAGTTGGCCCGGCTCTATGCGGAGGCTAGGGGCGAGCCTGTTTGCCGCTCTTGGAGGGAGTTTGTACACAGGAAGGGGAGCTATGACGACTTCCTGAGGAGGCTGGCTCCACCAGTACGCTTCGTACTGCCGGTGAGCTTTTGCACCTTGTATTCTTGTATTCTTGCATTCTTGTATTCTTGTATTCTTGTATTCTTGTATTGATTGCATGATTGTATGATTGTATGATTGTATGTAGGAGGAGGAGGTTGATCCTGAGGACATTCCTCATGCTGATAGGATCCTCCGCTATGAGAACTCAGACGGGGAAGAGGTGGTGGAGACCATTCCTTGGGCTTCTCCTCCGCAGCGGAAATTATATGATGCTGTACCTGAGCATTACGCCGCGCCCCTGTAAGTACTGTTGCATTTTTGAAACTGTTTGTAACTTGTATTTGGAAATTGATCTTGAATTTTGTATGCAGGCGCCTCGGGCAAGAGTACGTCGCTGGATGCTCTTGCTTGATTCTTGGACGAGGCAGTGCGCCAAGCTGACCCGGAAGCTTTCTGGCCGGAACAGAGAGGTACCTCACTTGATTTTGAAACTTGTATATTGGAAATTCCAACTTGGTAAATTGATTCTTGAAATTGTATCTTGTATAGGAGCTCCGTCGAGACCGTAGGGACTCTGTTGACAGGGAGCCTCAGGCGGAGACGTCCTCGAGACAGGAGGGACCAAGATTTTAGCTGGGACAGGGGTCCGGTGCTGGTGCTCATCAGAAGCACTCAGATGTTTAGTGGGGAGCTTCCCCTTTTGTACATGTTGACCCCACCAGCATTCATTTGGAGGTGCTAGCGGTTGACGACCCTTTGTTCCTCCTTCTGGCTACTACTTCGGAGGAAGTGGTCCTCAGCCTTGGGGTGCAGGTTCATGGGCTTGCTACGCGGAGATGGATAGGATGCGCCAGGCTCAGATGTATGGGTCGTATCCGTATATGTCGATGCCGTCGCCGTATCAGTTTTCCTCCCCTCAGCAGGGAGTTCATCCCTCCACTGGCACACTTCGTATCTCGGAGCAGGATCCTAGTACCCCTGGGACGGAGATGGATCAGGAGCTGGAGCGCCTTAGGAGGCGTAATAGGGACAAGGCACTTGTGGTTGACGTCACTGATGATGATGACTCAAACTGACCCTGCATGGTAGCGAGTTCCAGCTTGCCTGGGTTGATTTTTGTATAGGCTAGGTTGTATTGTGTTTGTATGGTTTGAAACTTGAATTTTTGTGTGGTTTGTATGGTTTGTATGGTTTTGAACTTGAATTGGTTTGTAAAATTTGAAGATTGGCTTTTGTATGTTCGAATGCTTGAAATTGTATGCGTAGTGTGTGCCTTGAAATTTTGTAGCTATATGCATGCATGACAATTTTGCGAAAAATTTTGAACAAATTTGCCCATTTTTTCGGGTGTATATACCCACTATAAGCCCCCACTTTGACTGAGGTTTTTTCGTTAAGAAAAGCGCAAGTCAAAGTAAATTCAACTCTTGCTAATGCATATGCAGACTCGACTTAGAACGCCGATCTAGGACTAGAATGCTTGAATTTTGAAAGAAAAAATTGATCCGAAATCTGCCCGAAGCGTTGATCCGGACTGCTTGAAATTGCGCGGCTTGCGGCTTTGGAATCTTGAATAATGGAGATTGTACTCTGCTGTCCGAAACACTAAAGAGTGTGTACTCGGAGTCATAAGAGAGGACGGTGGCCTCGTCCTAAGATGCAGGCCCCTACGCCTGGCGCTTGTGAGCTGTCGTGCAAGCCGGCTTTTGTATAAATAGGGAGCTTGTTGGATCATTTCTTGCATCAATCCTTCCCTGCTATCATTGCATACTGCTTCCTCTCGAAAAGAAAAGAAAATATGGTTGTGTCTTTTGAAAGTGCCTTGAACTCGTGGCTTGGTTCGCTAGGCAAGTTCGAGAAAAGGGAGCTTGATGGCATGCATCTTGGGGTGCCCGTCTTTTTTCGGTTTGTAAAATTGGATTTGCACTTCATTCTTGCTGCTCTGGAGGCTTGGGACCCGAATCATCATGTCTTCCGCTTTGGAAATAATGAGGTATGTCCCCTCCCTGAGGATTTTAGTGCTATATTGGGGTGGCCCTTGATGCTGGAGCCATGCATGCCTAGTGTTGAAGAACACTTTTTTCTTGAACTTTGAAAGGTACTTGGGCCTGAAGCCCCCACTTTTGAGTGTTGTTGTATATGGCAGAGGGGTGGATTTGTCTCTCTTTGTCACCTACTTTGCTGGGCTTGATGTTCTCAAAGTTTTCCGCTTGAGAGCCTTGAGTTTTTGTATATTTCCCCGCTTTCTTTTTTCGAAGCAGGGGTTTGGCAATGGTGATGCCTCCCTAATTGAGATTGTAGAGCAGTTTGCTAATGGTCGGGACCCAAGTGTAATGTTGGAATAACACCATTTCTCTCCAAGTGTAATGTTTTGCAATGATGCTCGAAGCAACGATGCTTTGTATACACCTTTTATCTTGTTATTGTACCTTCGGACTAACAACGGAACCTACATTGTACACATACTTATGGTTTCATATTGTCTTTGACATGCAAATTCAACATTAGCATTACATTTCTAGAATCTACCATCAATTTGTAAATGCTCGTTTTTTACTTAACATTTTTACAAAACGAATTTGTATAACTTGGGGACCATGCGCGCTAGCATACGGTCCAAAAACTAGTATAAACAAAACCGTGAAAATTATGTTCGGCTCGTTATTAGAGTCGCTAAAGTTTTTCATTTGTTTGAATCTTATTATTGTCTTATTTAACTCGCTGAAAAGTGAAAATATTATAAAAGTTTATATTAAGAAATTGCATACTACTTCCGTTTCAAACTAATTTGTACGGTTACTATTTGTATACTCCCTCCGTATTTATTTAAAAGATACACTTGACCGGGCACAAGTATTAAGAAGAATAATTGAATGAAATAAAATAATAAAGCAAGTGGGGTTGGGTAGATATTTTAATAAGTAAATAAGTGGGGACAATGTTATTTTGGGGGGTGAATGTACTGTGCTTCTCCTAGATCCTTCATCGAAAAACATTTCCCAAGCCAAATCTTGACAGAGTTCAACATAGGAATGTCATTTCCGATAAGTAATATGTCGTAGACATATAATACTAGAAAAGAAATTTTGCTCCCACTGACCTTCTTGTATACACAAGATTCGTCTGCGTTCTTGATGAAACCAAAGTCACTGTCTGCTTCATCAAAACGTATATTCTAGCTCCTTGATGCCTGCTTCAATCCGTAGATTGATTTCTTAAGCTTGCATACCTTTTTAGCATTCTTTGGATCCTCAAAACCCTCAGGCTGTGTCATAAACACAGTTTCTGTTAAAACGCCGTTTAAGAAAGCGGTTCTGACATCCATCTGCCACATTTCGTAATCGTAATATGCAGCGATTGCTAACATTATCCGAATAGACTTTAGCATTGCAACTGGTAAAAAGGTTTCATCGTAATCCACACCGTGGACTTGCCTGTAACCTTTTGCAACCAATCTAGCTTTGAAAACTTCAAGTTTCCCATCCTTGTCCTTTTTCAGTTTGAAAACCCATTTGCTTCCTATGGCTTGGTAGCCATCTGGCAAATCGACCAAATCCCAAAACTTGGTTTTCAGACATGGAGTCTAATTCAGATTGCATGGCTTCATGCCATTGCTTGGAGCTAGGGCTCGTCATAGCTTGTTTGTAAGTCGCAGGTTCATCACTTTCAAGTAATAGAACGTCGTAGCTCTCGTTCGTCAAAATACCTAAGTACCTTTCCGGTTGAGATCTATATCTCTGCGATCTACGCGGGGTTACATTTCTAGATGGTCCATGATTCTCACCAGATACTTCAAAAGATCTCTGAGTTTCATCCTGAATGTCATCTTGAGCATTCTCTAGATTTTGTTGTTCGACTCGAATTTCTTCGAGGTCTACTTTTCTCCCACTTGTCATTTTGAAAATGTGATCCTTTTCTAAAAAGATACCATCTCGAGCAACAAACACCTTGTTCTCAGATGTATTGTAGAAGTAATACCCCTTTGTTTCCTTTGGGTAGCCCACAAGGATACATTTGTCAGATTTTGGATGAAGTTTGTCTGAAATTAATCGTTTGACATATACTTCACATCCCCAAATCTTAAGAAAAGACACTTTTGGAGGCTTTCCAAACCATAGCTCATATGGAGTCTTTTCAACAGCTTTAGACGGAGATCTATTTATAGTGAGTGCAGCTGTATTTAGTGCATGTCCCCTAAATTCTATTGGAAGTTCGGCCTGACCCATCATTGATCTAACCATGTCTAGCAAGGTTCTGTTCCTCCGTTCCGACACACCGTTCCATTGTGGTGTTCCAGGAGGAGTCAATTCTGATAGAATTCCACATTCTTTCAGATGGTCATCAAATTCATAGCTCAGATATTCACCGCCTCTGTCAGACCGCAGTGCCTTAATCTTCTTGCCTAATTGATTCTCTACTTCACTCTGAAATTCCTTGAATTTGTCAAAGGATTCAGACTTATGCTTCATTAGGTAGAAATAACCATATCTACTGAAGTCATCAGTGAAAGTGATAAAGTAGCTGAAACCACCTTTAGCATTTGTACTCATTGGTCCACATACATCTGTATGGATTAAACCCAATAGTTCAATTGCTCTTTCTCCAACTTTAGAGAAAGGTTGCTTTGTCATTTTCCCAAGTAAACATGATTCGCACTTACCATAATCCTCTAAGTCAAATGGTTCTAGAATTCCTTCCTTTTGAAGTCTTTCTATGCGTTTCAAGTTAATATGGCCTAATCGACAATGCCACAGATAGGTGAGATCTGAATCATCCTTTTTGGCCTTTTTGGTATTTATGTTATAAACTTGTTTGTCGTGATCTAGTAAATAAAGTCCATTGACTAATCTAGCAGATCCATAAAACATCTCTTTAAAATAAAACGAACAACTATTGTCTTTTATTAAAAGGGAAAATCCCTTAGCATCTAAGCAAGAAACAGAAATGATGTTTTTAGTAAGACTTGGAACATGGACACAGTCTTCCAGTTCCAAAACTAGCCCAGAGGAAAACGACAAATAATAAGTTCCTACAGCTAATGCAGCAATCCGTGCTCCATTTCCCACTCGTAGGTCGACTTCACCCTTGCTTAACCATCTACTTCTTCTTAGTCCCTGTGAATTGGAACATAAGTGTGAGCCAAAACATGTATCTAATACCCAAGAAGTTGAATTAGCAAGTATACAGTCTATAACGAAAATACCTGAAGATGGAACGACTGTTCCGTTCTTCTGATCTTCCTTTAGCTTCAAGCAATCTCTCTTCCAATGCCCCTTCTTCTTAAAATTGAAGCATTCAGATTCAGAAGTGGGTTGGCTCACCTTCTTCTTTTCAGATTTGGTGCCGCCTGGCTGCTTAGTCTTGCTGGTCGTATTGCCACCTTTCTTAGCATTCCTCTTCTTTCCAGATTTCTTGAACTTGCCCCCATGCACCATAAGCACATCTTGCTTATCACTTTTGAGCGTCTTTTCAGCGGTCTTCAGCATACCGTGAAGCTCAGTGAGCGTTTTGTCTAGACTATTCATACTGTAGTTTAGCTTGAACTGGTCATACCCGTTATGAAGAAAATGGAGGATGGCGTCTACAGCCATTTCCTGAGAGAATTGCTGATCCAGCTGACTCATATTCTCAATGAGTCCAATCATTTTGAGCACATGTGGACTTACAGGCTCGCCTTTCTTAAGTTTGGTCTCAAGAATTTGCCTATGAGTCTCAAATCTTTCGACTCGAGCCAGATCTTGGAACATGTTCTTTAACTCACTGATGATCGTGAAAGCATCTGAGTTGATGAACGTTTTCTGTAGATCTGCACTCATGGTTGCAAGCATTAGACATTTCACATCCTCGTTGGCATCAATCCAACGATTGGGGCTGCCTGAGTGACCCCGTCGCCCGCGGCTTCGGGCATCGCCTCTTCCAGGACATACTGCTTTTCTTCCTGCATAAGTACTATTTGCAAGTTCCTTTGCCAGTCAACTTCTCCTTTTCGAGAATTGATCGAATGTTGAATGAATTTTTTGTTTCCCATATTTTAAAACTACAATTGAAAAAGAATAAACAAAAAAATAATCATTCACAGTTTCTCTTAATAAACTCAAATTCTAGCATGCATGCATAATTTAATGTTTATTAAGCATTTTATTCAAGTTATGTGTTCCGGCAGGTGTGAATAAAATGATTCAAAGACCCTTAAATCATTGAAGAATTAAACACATTATGTATTTTGACTCAATTCTAAAATATTTTAGGTAAGCAAAAGCGTTTTGCTAATAGTCTAGAAACTACTCTTGGTTGATAGGTACGTCTAAGAACTTATTAGGTAAACCTATCGATTTTTCCACGACATAAAAGGACTCCTTACTTATATCGTTGAATTTCACCAAAACTAACATGTACTCACAATTATTTGTGTACCTTACCCCTTTAGAATCAATAAGTAACACCTCGCTATGGCGGAAAACTATTACTAAGATTGATGTAAAGGTTATCCAAGTAAGTGTTATTTTGGCATGGCACCTTTTAACTCAATTTTTAAGTTTGGAACTTAAGGCTCTTACTATGGTTGTTAGATTTTAAGTGAACTAAAATCCTTAATCATGCAACATAATCAAGCCACAATCTCATGCATAATTAAGACATATTTAGGAGCAATAAATAACTTAAAACATGCATAAGATAAATGTGATCTAGTATGGCCCGACTTCATCTTGAAGCTTCAACTTCAAAGTCCTTCTAGAAAATGGATTGGAAACTCCGTCTTGAATTTCACCATGGGAGGCGCCATTTTCTTCAAATAGGATCAGCTATAATTAAACTAATTACAACTATTTGATGGTACGTAGACCATATTTAAAAGCAATAAAATTTGGTACTTTAGACCAGTATTACATTCAAATTAATGGTACGCAGACCATATTTTCTATCCTATTTGGGCCATACTAGTCACTTTCATTAACCTGCAAAACAGTACATATACAATATATACCATTCACCCATTCATTATCATGAATGGCCCACATAGCTGGTTAGTAAAACACATTGTAATGCATCACATAAATATTTGCAGCAATTAATCAAGGGCACCAATAATCTACCAATTATTCAGTCCTTATTAATTCTAATCAAGTTGTTTTAACCTTAAAGGATTGTAGACCTAATCAAGAGTTTATGACTAAAAATGCTTCCACTTAAACCAATAAATTTATATGCTTTACTAATTTTAAACATAAAAATGTATTTCTAGTCTAACCGGAAACATACAAGTTTAATTAAAATTTAAAGCTCAAATAAAATTATAATCGAATCCATTTATTTAATTTATTTTCAGTTGAATTAAATGAATTTAAATTAATTCAAGGTTTTAATTTTAGTAAAATAATTAGTATAAATTAAAATTTATAATAATTATATTATTCAAAATTAAAATCCGAGAAAATAATTTAAATAATTAATTTTAAAGTTAATTAAAATTATTTCCGAACTAAAAATTTCAAATTAAAATCAAAACGACTCAATCGTAACACGACGAGGCACTTGCGCTTGCGCCCAAGCCCCGTCGAGTGCACGAGGCATAAAAACCCTCGACTGATCGCATAGCCATGGCACAAGCAGCAGCAGCCACGCGCAAACGCAGCAAGCCAAGCCACGCTTGCGCGGATGATGCTCGCTCGCTTCGCAGCAGCTGCCGAAGGGATGCATCGCTCGCTGGGCGCGAGCAATCGATCGATGGCGAGGCAGCGCTTGCTTGTGCGCGGAGCAGCGCTCGCTGGGTAGAGGAACATCTGTTGTTGGTGCCGTTCTGTTGGCTGGCTCTTGAATTCGACTAGACCTAGTCATGACTTGAACACTGTTTTCTGCCTTAGGGTCCAAGTACCAGTCGGCGCTTACAATTTCTCGGCATTCATCGTCAGAGATGTTTTCAACAGGAGGGTCCTGATATGTGTCTTCATCATCGCTGGCCCAGATCCCGCAAATGTCTCCTTGAGGTAACCCAGATTCTGAGTTTTCATTTGGCTGCACAAAGTGTGGTACAGACCCTTGATTATGAAATATTTCCTTTACCTCGAATGGGCCCACATCATGGAAAAGAGTTTCTTGATTGTCTTCGCGAGCCCTTATGCGAGGCTCAGCTTCCTCGACACGTTCATAGAGCTCTGCTACAGCTGCTGCTAGTGAAGTCATCTTGAGTAGGATCTTGAGAAGAGGAATCTGAGCACCTAGTTAGGACATGATTTTGAACTTTAGAACTTTGAACTTCCCGACACGTGATATGATATGCATGCCATGAATGAGACCTAGACTTGACTCTAAGTGTCACTCCGAAGATTCGGGATTTTGGATTTTGTACTTGCATTCGGGATTTGCAACCCGTTGGAAATGTTTGAGAGGAGCGTTCATTCTTTTGTGAAAGTTGGCTCTTGTACTAGAACTTGGGAAATCGAAAAGGAATATTTCGACCTATTGGAAATTGGACTTATTTGAAGGGGATTTCAACCCGCCCTAGGATATGGAAATTGGGCTTGTACTAGGAAATTTAATTTCCAAGGGAATTTCGACCCATTGGACTTGGAATATTTGAAGGGAATTTCAACCCGATTGAAAGAGATTGATTTTGTATTATTTAAAAGGAATCTCAACCCGTCAATATTTTGAAGGAGTTTCAACCCATTGGACTTGGAGTATTTGAAGGGGATTTCAACCTATTGGAATTTGTATTATTTCAGGGGATTTTCAACCCGTAGATGGAATCTTGAACTTGTATTATTTCTGGGGAGTTTCAACCCGTCAAATTGGAACTTGTATTATTTCAGGGGATTTTCAACCCGTGGATTTGAACTTGTATTATTTCAGGGGATTTTCAACCCGTGGATTAGAACTTGTATTATTTCAGTGGAATTGAACTTGTATTATTTCTGGGGATTTTCAACCCGTGGATTTGAACTTGTATTATTTCAGGGGATTTTCAACCCGAGGATTTGAACTTGTATTATTTCAGGGGATTTTCAACCCAATTGAAATTTGAGTTTGACTCGAAGTTTGAATTTTGTAATGGAAAGGGATACATTTTGTATGTAGAACATGAAGCTTCGTATTTGGAAGAACCGGCAATATGTCGCCGTGGATATTGAATTTGGGAACTTGACAGTCCGGCATTATGCCGCCGTGGACTTGGAGTGTAGGATTTGAAATTTGAAGGTTTGGAATTTTTGAACTTCGAGCTTGAGGTTCGAAATGCGGAATGGAAAATCGGCATTACGACGACATGTATTTGGAATTTGAAGTTTTGAGCATAGGACTTGAAATTCGAAAGATTAACATGGAATTTGAGGTTTGATAATTGGAGTTGAAAAGTTGGCATTACGCCGGTCATGAACTTTGGCATTTGAACTTTTGAGGTTTGTAATTGGCAACTTGACTTCGATGCTTGAAGACTTGAATGTTTGAAATAGAAAATCCGGCATGACGCTGTTGGATTTGTGGTTTTTGACTTTGAAGTTTGAAGTTTGAAATTTGGACTAGAAAATCCGGCATTAAGGCGTCGTTGGACTGAATCTTGACTTAGAACTTGAAACTCGAAATTTGGACTAGAAAATCCGGCATTAAGGCGCCGTTGGATTGAGTCTTAACTTGGAACTTGAAACTCGAAATTTGGACTAGAAAATCCAGCATTATGGGGCCGTTGGGTTGTGTTTGAAGTTTTGGACTAGAAAGTTTGAATTTGAACTTGAAGCTTGAAGACTAGGAAATCCGACATTATGACGTCGTTGGATTTGGACTTGAAAATTGAGGTTTTGAACTAGAAATTTTGAATTGAACTTTGAAACTTGGAATTTGGACTAGAAAATCCGGCATTATGACGCCGTTGGATTTGGACTTGACTTGGAGATTTGAGGTTTTGAAAATAGAAAATCCGGCATTATGACGCTGTTGGATTGCATTTTGAACTTGGAACTTGGAATTTTGACTTGAAAATCCGGCATTATGACGCCGTTGGATTGATTTTGAATTTGTAGCTTGGAATTTTGACTCGAAAATCCGGCATTATGACCCTGTTGGATTGAATTTTGAGTTTGGCATTTGTGCGTGAGGCGTGTTTAAGGGTTTTGAATCAAATGGAGTGACACTCCTAAAGACCCTAAAATCGGCGATTTAGATGCATGAGGTTTGAATGATGCTCCTAGGGGTTTGGTTTCCTAGTTGGAGGCTAATTGGTTTTGGCAAGCTAGAACTCGAGGAAAGCCATTCACGCGTGCAAAGACGCCCACACAATGCACAAGTAGCACGTTGTCACACTAATCATGAATATGAATGCGACATGCAAAGTTCTCAACCTAAGGTCGGCCTAAGTTTTTGTATGATGCAAGTGGTCGGCTTTGGGTGTCAAAAAGTTACTTGGCTAAGAGACGGATCCGGCGACAAGCTTTCACGTTCCGCCGAAGGGAAGTGTGTGTCGGCAGACGGCCTCCATACTTGACATCGGGAATGTCAAGAAAATGCCAAGTTCCGGTAGGCGCGGAATTGGTCACACACTTTGGTCGGGAACCGTATGGAGAGTCACCATTTCGTTGCCCCCGGGGCTAGCCCGAATGTAGAACACATCCGTTTGGGAAAAGGTAGAAATTCGTTTTGCACAATATGGTTTTCGAAAAATGCATGAAATGCCTAGAAATTAAAATTGAAATCGTACTTGAATTTGTATTTGTAAAGCCCGTTTTTCGGCACTCTAGATGCAAAAACAGACTAACTCCCAACACGAAAAGTTGAGTAAAAGTGGGCAACAAGCCACTGTGAGCCACTGTCCTGGATGCAGGAAGCGGCGTTGGGCGCAGGGGCTGCGCCTGGCGCCAATGCTGGCATCCAGTACTTCGGCAGATCAGTGGCTGGTTGTTCGAAATCTGCTCTCGTTTTCGAAATCGAAATTAGAAGATTCCCCAGCGGAGTCGCCAATTACTGTAGGGGGTTTTTTTTTTAATCCTTTTTCCCGTTTCCTACAATGGAGGGTTTGGCACGCGGCGGTTCGTTTAGAGAACCGTTGAATTGTTTTTGCACCTCGAAGGAGTTGCCACCAAACTTATTTTAGGTCTTGTTTGGGAAGACCGGACAATGACTCTATTTTTGGATAAGGCCTTGAATCCTTGAAACGGATGGGTGAGATCCGGGCTCGGGAAGGAAATGCTTATTCGGCGAGCTTTAGAAATATTCAAGTACGTTGGCACAACATTGTTTCGAAAATAAACCCTAAGATTAGACTATGTGGGTTTGCAAATTAGAACAAAATAGAATTTCTAATTGTACGGTGGTCACTTCGCTTTAAAGATTGATTTTAGGAACCTAAGGCCGGTTTGTCCAAAAATATCTTCGTTAAGCGTGATGTAACCTTTGTATTTGGTTTTATTTAGCATGTTGGTGATGAAAGCGATAAAGCACATAAAGCAACATCACAATACTAAATAAAGTGCGGAATTAGTAAATACAAGACCCCCTAGAAAAGGACTAGGGAGTAGGTCCACATTGCCTAGAAATGGACTAGGCAAGTAAAGGTGCGGAATTGAAAGTGCGAAATTGAAATTGCGATATTGAAATTGTGGTATTGAAATTGCGGTATTGAAATTGCGGTATTGAAAGTGCGATATTGAAAGTGCGATATTGAAAGTGCGATATTGAAATTGCGATATTACAATTTGTACTTGGGCAAATGAGATTCGAACGCCAAGCGGCTTCTTAAAAATAAGTGCGCCCGACACGAGTTCAAAGCCAGAAATCTCAATTTGGGAGAGGTTGCTCAACCCAAATGTTCTAGATTTTGCATATTGAACTTGAAATTGAAAGCTTGAATATTGAAAGGTTTGAACTTGAAAAGATTGAAACTTTGAACTTGAAATGATTGAAATTTGAAATTGAAGACTTGAACTTGTATATAGATAAATGGAGTTTTGAATCTCAAAAGATTAAAACTTTAAATGCTAAAAGGTGTCATCTTTGATTACTCCATGCTTGAAGGTGATTCTAGTTCAAAGAGATGAATGCAAGCAAATTTGAACATCCTTGAATCTTGAAAGTTTGTATTTTGTATTTTGAAAAAGTTTGTATTTTTGAAAAAGCATGTATGATTGTTGCAAGTGGTGTTTTTTATGACAAAAAAAACACCAACTTGCTAATCATTTGAAATCAAAATAGCATGATTAATTGAAATGGGATTCGGATTACCTAGTTAAGCTTAGGCTCGAGCTCCCAATTGCTCATGAATTTAGGACTTTTTGTATGTGTTTTGAAGAGTTTTGAAGTTTGTATTGCGAGGAGTAATGTCGAAATTACGACGTTATATGTGTTGTGCTCTCCCTTTTTCGAAGGAAATGAGGGGTATTTATAGGAGGGAAGTGGTGCAAAACGTCAGCAGCGCCCAGGACGGAAAGATGCCGTCCTTTATTTGTCTTGTATGGGTGTACCTTCGTACGAATAGTACGATGTTTGTCTTGTACTGTTTGCTTGGAGGTTAAGGCTTGAATTTGCGTCTAAAAACAAAAATTTCTCAGGTTTTTGAATTCCGGTTTTACGGGGCGGGGCCCGGCATGCTCAGTTTTGTGGGTCGGCGCCCGAATTTGACTTGCCTTATATGATTTTGAGTGGAAAAGGCCTAGTAAGAGCAATGGGATGGTCCACTAGTTGAGATTGAACTTGGATTTTGAAATTGGATTTTGGAAGTTGTATTTTGTACCGAGTTCCGGGAGGGGAACGGCCTCGGGGATTGGATTTTGGATTTCGGAGGTATTCTTAGCAATTGGGATTTTCGCCTGGAGTTACTCCAATCGCCTAACAAGGATAATGGTTTCGTCATCATCCCAAAGGGGAGACACAAATTAGGTGTCTACAGAAGCCCCCACTTTGACTGAGCGTTCGGTTAGGATGTTCTGCAATCGAGACCACTCTTTGTACGCCGGTACCTGCACAAAACAGGCGTTAGAAAAAGGATAGAGTCTACCTCGGTGCGGTTGGTGATGACTCAGATTTAGACTCCGATTTGTACTTGTACTTTTCCGAGCAGGTGAATGGAAGTTAATTCTACATCAGAAACGTTGCGGTCACATTGTAGCTACCAGTGACTGCCATCATCTAATCATTAATTTATCCACCTCGGTAAATTCGTTTGGCTAACTAGCCAGCCTGACAATCTGTACTATTTCTTTTATTAGAAGGTTTCTTGACAATTTGTACTACGTATGTATGAGGGGGAAGGGTAGAGAAAGAAATTGTGATTATTGAATTATCATTATGTTAGGTATAAGTTATTTGATTATATTGATCGATCTAAATTTATTGTGTGGCCTTTTAATTGTTTTTCAAATCTTCTACAGATTATGAGAAAAACTATTTGTTGCTACTCTTTATTTGCAATTTTGGTATTTTATTATGTAAATCATGTTTTCATCTTTCAATAAAGCTATATCTGAAAGACAATTTGGAAGGTGGATTGCAGTAACATTTGGAAGGGAACATTGTGAGTTTCCACGTACTATAAGTATTGTACATATCTTCTTCTGCTAAGATCGCTAACAGTAGTTGCTTTATTAAAAGTTTCTCGGATTTTAGTAGTCAGCTGAGACTATTAGGTACGAAAGTTTCCTTTTTTTTATAGAACCTTCAACGATAACTAGGTTGATAAATCTATGACAACATGAAAACCTTTCACACAGTTTCTTTACTAAGCTAGGAACGACAACATAACATGAAAATTAAGTCACACAACAAGCTCTATGTCATACAACTAACTCAATATTGACCAAGTTAGGTACGATTTCAAACAAGAAAACTAGGTCGGTAAATCAACGAAAACATGAAAGCTTTATTAAGGTGGTTTGACCCGCTCGTTTCTCCTCTATCTGATTTTATCATTATTGAGTTTCCCTTATTTTCTAAGAAGTCCCTAATTTAGACATTAGCTTTTGTTCCAATTTCCGTATGACCGGGGCATACATCTGAATCAACCCCCATTAACTAAATGCTTTGTGTTATTCACGTGATATTGTCATTAAATGTTAACCATATTTCAAAAAGTTAAACCTTATTTTAGACAATATCACTCCTTCTCTATTAGATTATTGAGTTAGTATTAATGATTATATGTAAGTAGGTTGTTTCAGGAAACATTCAAGGGAGTATTGTTTTGTTCTTTTACACGATACTACACTTTCAGACATTAGTTGAGTTGTAGGTAAAAAAAAGGTGAATTACATGCCTTACACAAAATCACAGGTCACATAATACTTCCAATTAAAAAATTACAAATTACAGACTCTATCATCAATTCATGTTTTAGGCATACAACAAGCTCTCCCTTGGTTTATTTGTATAACATTTTCATACAATTCCTTTTATCCAGCCATGTTTATGTCGCTTGCCTCTTACATTACCTTTTATTACACGCTGTTGCAAAAAACTTCGATACTGTATAGAAATGGTACTTTAATAAAGGTTGGAATAACACCATTTCTCTCCAAGTGTAATTTTTTGAAATGATGCTCGAAGAAACGATGCTTTGTATACACATTTTGTCTTGTTATTGTACCTTCGGACTAAAAACGGAACCTACATTGTACACATACTTATGGTTTCATATTGTCTTTGACATGCAAATTCAACATTAGCATTACATTTCTAGCATCTACCATCAATTTGTAAATGCTCGTTTTTTACTTAACATTTTTACAAAACGAATTTGTATAACTTGGGGACCGTGCGCGCTAGCATACGGTCCAACAACTAGTATAAACAAAACCGTGAAAATTATGTTCGGCTCGTTATTAGAGTCGCTAAAGTTTTTCATTTGTTTGAATCTTATTATTGTTTTATTTAACTCGCTGAAAAGTGAAAATATTATAAAAGTTTATATTAAGAAATTACATACTACTTCTGTTTCAAACTAATTTGTACGGCTACTATTTAAAAGATACACTTGACCGGGCACAGGTATTAAGAAGAATAATTGAATGAAATAAAATAATAAAGCAAGTGGGTTTGGGTAGATATTTTAATAAGTAAATAAGTGGGGACAATGTTATTTTGGGGGGTGAATGTACTGTGCTTCTCCTAGATCCTTCATCGAAAAAAAATTCCCAAGCCAAATCTTGACAGAGTTCAACATAGGAATGTCATTTCCGATAAGTAATATGTAGTAGACATATAATACTAGAAAAGAAATTTTGCTCCCACTGACCTTCTTGTATACACAAGATTCGTCTGCGTTCTTGATGAAACCAAAGTCACTGTCTGCTTCATCAAAACGTATATTCCAGCTCCTTGATGCCTGCTTCAATCCGTAGATTGATTTCTTAAGCTTGCATACCTTTTTAGCATTCTTTGGATCCTCAAAACCCTCAGGCTGTGTCATAAACACAGTTTCTGTTAAAACGCCGTTTAAGAAAGCGGTTCTGACATCCATCTGCCACATTTCGTAATCGTAATATGCAGCGATTGCTAACATTATCCGAATAGACTTTAGCATTGCAACTGGTAAAAAGGTTTCATCGTAATCCACACCGTGGACTTGCCTGTAACCTTTTGCAACCAATCTAGCTTTGAAAACTTCAAGTTTCCCATCCTTGTCCTTTTTCAGTTTGAAAACCCATTTGCTTCCTATGGCTTGGTAGCCATCTGGCAAATCGACCAAATCCCAAAACTTGGTTTTCAGACATGGAGTCTAATTCAGATTGCATGGCTTCATGCCATTGCTTGGAGCTAGGGCTCGTCATAGCTTGTTTGTAAGTCGCAGGTTCATCACTTTCAAGTAATAGAACGTCGTAGCTCTCGTTCGTCAAAATACCTAAGTACGTTTCCGGTTGAGATCTATATTTCTGCGATCTACGCGGGGTTACATTTCTAGATGGTCCATGATTCTCACCAAATACTTCAAAAGATCTATGAGTTTCATCCTGAATGTCATCTTGAGCATTCTCTAGATTTTGTTGTTCGACTCGAATTTCTTCGAGGTCTACTTTTCTCCCACTTGTCATTTTGAATATGTGATCCTTATCTAAAAAGATACCATCTCGAGCAACAAACACCTTGTTCTCAGATGTATTGTAGAAGTAATACCCCTTTGTTTCCTTTGGGTAGCCCACAAGGATACATTTGTCAGATTTTGGATGAAGTTTGTCTGAAAGTAATCGTTTGACATATACTTCACATCCCCAAATCCTAAAAAAAGACACTTTTGGAGGCTTTCCAAACCATAGCTCATATGGAGTCTTTTCAACAGCTTTAGACGGAGCTCTATTTATAGTGAGTGCAGCTGTATTTAGTGCATGTCCCCAAAATTCTATTGGAAGTTCGGCCTGACCCATCATTGATCTAACCATGTCTAGCAAGGTTCTGTTCCGCCGTTCCGACACACCGTTCCATTGTGGTGTTCTAGGAGGAGTTAATTCTGATAGAATTCCACATTCTTTCAGATGGTCATCAAATTCATAGCTCAGATATTCACCGCCTCTGTCAGACCGCAGTGCCTTAATCTTCTTGCCTAATTGATTCTCTACTTCACTCTTAAATTCCTTGAATTTGTCAAAGGATTCAGACTTATGCTTCATTACGTAGACATAACCATATCTACTGAAGTCATCAGTGAAAGTGATCAAGTAGCTGAAACCACCTTTAGGATTTTGTACTCATTGGTCCACATACATATGTATGGATTAAACCCAATAGTTCAGTTGCTCTTTCTCCAACTTTAGAGAAAGGTTGCTTTGTCATTTTGCCAAGTAAACATGATTCGCACTTACCATAATCCTCTAAGTCAAATGGTTCTAGAATTCCTTCATTTTGAAGTCTTTCTATGCGTTTCAAGTTAATATGGCCTAATCGACAATGCCACAGATAGGTGAGATCTGAATCATCCTTTTTGGCCTTTTTGGTATTTATGTTATAAACTTGTTTGTCGTGATCTAGTAAATAAAGTCCATTGACTAATCTAGCAGATCCATAAAACATCTCTTTAAAATAAAACGAACAACTATTGTCTTTTATTAAAAGGGAAAATCCCTTACCATCTAAGCAAGAAACAGAAATGATGTTTTTAGTAAGACTTGGAACATGGAAACAGTCTTCCAGTTCCAAAACTAGCCCAGAGGGAAACGACAAATAATAAGTTCCTACAGCTAATGCAGCAATCCGTGCTCCATTTCCCACTCGTAGGTCGACTTCACCCTTGCTTAACCTTCTACTTCTTCTTAGTCCCTGTGAATTGGAACATAAGTGTGAGCCAAAACATGTATCTAATACCCAAGAAGTTGAATTAGCAAGTATATAGTCTATAACGAAAATACCTGAAGATGGAACGACTGTTCCGTTCTTCTGATCTTCCTTTAGCTTCAAGCAATCTCTCTTCCAATGCCCCTTCTTCTTACAATAGAAGCATTCAGATTCAGAAGTGGGTTGGCTGACCTTCTTCTTTTCAGATTTGGTGCCGCCTGGCTGCTTAGTCTGGCTGGCCTTATTGCCACCTTTCTCAGAATTCCTCTTCTTTCCAGATTTCTTGAACTTGCCCCCATGCACCATAAGCACATCTTTCTTATCACTTTTGAGCGTCTTTTCAGCGGTCTTCAGCATACCGTGAAACTCAGTGAGCGTTTTGTCCAGACTATTCACACTGTAGTTTTTCTTGAACTGATCATACCCGTTATGAAGAGAATGGAGGATGGTGTCTACAGCCATTTCCTGAGAGAATTGCTCATCCAGCTGACTCATATTCTCAATGAGTCCAATCATTTTGAGAACATGTGGACTTACAAGCTCGCCTTTCTTAAGTTTGGTCTAAAGAATTTGCCTATGAGTCTCGAATCTTTCGACTCGAGCCAGATCTTGGAACATGTTCTTTAACTCACTGATGATCGTGAAAGCATCTGAGTTGATGAACGTTTTCTGTAGATCTGCACTCATGGTTGCAAGCATTAGACATTTCACATCCTTGTTGGCATCAATCCAACGATTGGGGCTGCCTGAGTGACCCCATCGCCCGCGGCTTTGGGCATCGCCTCTTCCAGGACATACTGCTTTTCTTCCTGCATGAGAACTATTTGCAAGTTCCTTTGCCAGTCAAGGAAGTTTTTCCTGTTCAACTTCTCCTTTTCGAGAATTGATCGAATGTTGAATGAATTTTTGTTTGCCATATTTTAAAACTACAATTGAAAAAGAATAAACAAAAAAATAATCATTCACAGTTTCTCTTAATAAACTCAAATTCTAGCATGCATGCATAATTTAATGTTTATTAAGCACTTTATTCAAGTTATGTGTTCCGGCAGGTGTGAATAAAATGATTCCAAGACCCTTAAATCATTGAAGAATTAAGCACATTATGTATTTTGACTCAATTCTAAAATATTTTATGTAAGCAAAAGCGTTTTGCTAATAGTCTAGAAACTACTCTTGGTTGATAGGTACGTCTAAGAACTTATTAGGTAAACCTATCGATTTTGCCACGACATAAAAGGACTCCTTACTTATATCGTTGAGTTTCACCAAAACTAACATGTACTCACAATTATTTATGTACCTTACCCCTTCAGAAACAATAAGTAACACCTCGCTATGGCGGAACACTATTACTAAGATTGATGTAAAGGTTATCCAAGGAAGTGTTATTTTGGCATGACACCTTTTAACTCAATTTTTAAGTTTGGAACTTAGGGCTCTTACTATGTTGGTTAGATTTTAAGTGAACTAAAATCCTTAATCATGCAACATAATCAAGCCACAATCTCATGCATAATTAAGACATATTTAGGAGCAATAAATAACTTAAAACATGCATAAGATAAATGTGATCTAGTATGGCCCGACTTCATCTTGAAGCTTCAACTTCAAAGTCCGTCTTGAAAATGGATTGGAAACTCCGTCTTGAATTTCACCATGGGAGGCGCCATTTTCTTCAAATATGATTAGCTATAATTAAACTAATTACAACTATTTGATGGTACGTAGACCATATTTAAAAGCAATAAAATTTGGTACTTTAGACCAATATTACATTCAAATTAATGGTACGCAGACCATATTTTCTATCCTATTTGGGCCATACTAGTCACTTTCATTAACCTGCAAAATAGTACATATACAATATATACCATTCACCCATTCATTATCATGAATGGCCCACATAGCTGGTTAGTAAAACACATTGTAATGCATCACATAAATATTTGCAGCAATTAATCAAGGGCACCAATAATCTAGCAATTATTCAGTCCTTATTAATTCTAATCAAGAGTTTATGACTAAAAATGCTCCCACTTAAACCGATAACTTTATATTCTTTACTAATTTTAAACATAAAAATGTATTTCTAGTCTAACCGGAAACATACAAGTTTAATTAAAATTTAAAGCTCATATAAAATTATAATCGAATCCATTTATTTAATTTATTTTCAGTTGAATTAAATGAATTTAAATTAATTCAAGGTTTTAATTTTAGTAAAATAATTAGTATATATTAAAATTTATAACAATTATAATATTCAAAATTATAATCCGAGAAAACAATTTAAATTATTAATTTTAAAGTTAATTAAAATCATTTCCGAACTAAAAATTTCAAATTAAAATCAAAACGACTCAATCGTAACACGACGAGGCACTTGGGCTTGCGCCCAAGCCCCGTCGAGTGCACGAGGAATCAAAGACCCTCGACTGATCGCATAGCCATGGCACAAGCAGCAGCAGCCACGCGCAAACGCAGCAAGCCAAGCCACGCTTGCGCGGATGATGCTCGCTCGCTTCGCAGCAGCTGCCGAAGGGATGCATCGCTCGCTGGGCGCGAGCAATCGATCGATGGCGAGGCAGCGCTTGCTTGTGCGCGGAGCAGCGCTCGCTGGGTAGAGGAACATCTGTTGTTGGTGCCGTTCTGTTGGCTGGCTCTTGAATTCGACTAGACCTAGTCATGACTTGAACACTGTTTTCTGCCTTAGGGTCCAAGTACCAGTCGGCGCTTACAATTTCTCGGCATTCATCGTCAGAGATGTTTTCAACGGGAGGGTCCTGATATGTGTCTTCATCATCGCTGGCCCAGATCCCGCAAATGTCTCCTTGAGGTAACCCAGATTCTGAGTTTTCACTTGGCTGCACAAAGTGTGGTACAGACCCTTGATTATGAAATATTTCCTTTACCTCGAATGGGCCCACATCATGGAAAAGAGTTTCTTGATTGTCTTCGCGAGCCCTTATGCGAGGCTCAGCTTCCTCGACACGTTCAAGAGCTCTGCTACAGCTGCTGCTAGTGAAGTCATCTTGAGTAGGATCTTGAGAAGAGGAATCTGAGCACCTAGTTAGGACATGATTTTGAACTTTAGAACTTTGAACTTCCCGACACGTGATATGATATGCATGCAATGAATGAGACCTAGACTTGACTCTAAGTGTCACTCCGAAGATTCGGGATTTTGGATTTTGTACTTGTATTCGGGATTTGCAACCCGTTGGAAATGTTTGAGAGGAGCGTTCATTCGTTTGTGAAAGTTGGCTCTTGTACTAGAACTTGGGAAATCGAAAAGGAATATTTCGACCTATTGGAAATTGGACTTATTTGAAGGGGATTTCAACCCGCCCTAGGATATGGAAATTGGGCTTGTACTAGGAAATTTAATTTCCAAGGGAATTTCGACCCATTGGACTTGGAATATTTGAAGGGAATTTCAACCCGATTGAAAGAGATTGATTTTGTATTATTTAAAAGGAATCTCAACCCGTCAATATTATGGGGGAGTTTCAACCCATTGGACTTGGAGTATTTGAAGGGGATTTCAACCTATTGGAATTTGTATTATTTCAGGGAATTTTCAACCCGTAGATGGAATCTTGAACTTGTATTATTTCTGGGGAGTTTCAACCCGTCAAATTGGAATTTGTATTATTTCAGGGGATTTTCAACCCGTGGATTTGAACTTGTATTATTTCAGGGGATTTTCAACCCGTGGATTTGAACTTGTATTATTTCAGGGGATTTTCAACCCGTGGATTGGAACTTGTATTATTTCAGTGGATTTGAACTTGTATTATTTCAGGGGATTTTCAACCCGTGGATTTGAACTTGTATTATTTCAGGGGATTTTCAACACGTGGATTTGAACTTGTATTATTTCATGGGATTTTCAACCCGATTGAAATTTGAGTTTGACTCGAAGTTTGAATTTTGAAATGGAAAGGGATGCATTTTGTATGTAGAACATGAAGCTTCGTATTTGGAAGATCCGGCATTATGTCGCCGTGGATATTGAATTTGGGAACTTGACAGTCCGGCATTATGCCGCCGTGGACTTGGAGTGTAGGATTTGAAATTTGAAGGTTTGGAACTTTTGAACTTCGAGCTTGAGGTTTGAAATGCGGAATGGAAAATCGGCATTACGACGACATGTATTTGGAATTTGAAGTTTTGAGCATAGGACTTGAAATTCGAAAGATTAACATGGAATTTGAGGTTTGAAAATTGGAGTTGAAAAGTTGGCATTACGCCGGTCATGAACTTTGGCATTTGAACTTTTGAGGTTTTTAATTGGCAACTTGACTTCGATGCTTGAAGACTTGAATGTTTGAAATAGAAAATCCGGCATGAGGCTGTTGGATTTGTGGTTTTTAACTTTGAAGTTTGAAGTTTGAAATTTGGACTAGAAAATCCGGCATTAAGGCGGCGTTGGACTGAGTCTTGACTTGGAACTTGAAACTCGAAATTTGGACTAGAAAATCCGGCATTAAGGCGTCGTTGGATTGAGTCTTGACTTGGAACTTGAAACTCGAAATTTGGACTAGAAAATCCGGCATTATGGCGCCGTTGGGTTGTGTTTGAAGTTTTGGACTAGAAAGTTTGAATTTGAACTTGAAGCTTGAAGACTAGGAAATCTGACATTATGACGTCGTTGGATTTGGACTTGAAAATTGAGGTTTTGAACTAGAAATTTTGGATTGAACTTTGAAACTTGGAATTTGGACTAGAAAATCCGGCATTATGACGCCGTTGGATTTGGACTTGACTTGGAGATTTCAGGTTTTGAAAATAGAAAATCCGGCATTATGACGCCGTTGGATTGCATTTTGAACTTGGAACTTGGAATTTTGACTTGAAAATCCGGCATTATGACGCCGTTGGATTGATTTTAAATTTGTAGCTTGGAATTTTGACTCGAAAATCCGGCATTATGACGCTGTTGGATTGAATTTTGAGTTTGGCATTTGTGCGTGAGGCGTGTTTAAGGGTTTTGAATCAAATGGAGTGACACTCCTAAAGACCCTAAAATCGGCGATTTAGATGCATGAGGTTTGAATGATGCTCCTAGGGGTTTGGTTTCCTAGTTGGAGGCTAATTATTTTTGGCAAGCTAGAACTCGAGGAAAGCCATTCACGCGTGCAAAGACGCCCACACAATGCACAAGTAGCACGTTGTCACACTAATCATGAATATGAATGCGACATGCAAAGTTCTCAACCTAAGGTTGGTGTAAGTTTTTGTATGATGCAATTGGTCGGCTTTGGGTGTCAAAAAGGTACTCGGCTAAGAGACGGATCCGGCGACAAGCTTTCACGTTCCGCCTAAGGGAAGTGTGTGTCGGCAGACGGCCTCCATACTTGACATCGGGAATGTCAAGAAAATGCCAAGTTTCGGTAGGCGCGGAAATGGTCACACACTTTGGTCGGGAACCGTATGGAGAGTCACCATTTCGTTGCCCCCGGGGCTAGCCCGAATGTAGAACACATCCGTTTGGGCAAAGGTAGAAATTCGTTTTGCACAATATGGTTTTCGAAAAATGCATGAAATGCCTAGAAATTGAAATTGAAATCGTACTTGAATTTGTATTTGTAAAGCCCGTTTTTCGGCACTATAGATGCAAAAACAGACTAACTCCCAACACGAAAAGTTGAGCAAAAGTGGGCAACAAGCCACTGTGAGCCACTGTCCTGGATGCAGGAAGCGGCGTTGGGCGCAGGGGCTGCGCCTGGCGCCAATGCTGGCATCCAGTACTTCGGCAGATCAGTGGCTGGTTGTTCGAAATCTGCTCTCGATTTCGAAATTGAAATTAGAAGATTCCCCAGCGGAGTCGCCAATTACTGTAGGGGTTTTTTTTTGAATCCTTTTTCCCGTTTCCTACAATGGCGGGGTTTGGCACGCGGCGGTTCATTTAGAGAACCGTTGAATTGTTTTTGCACCTCGAAGGAGTTGCCACCAAACTTATTTTAGGTCTTGTTTGGGAAGATCGCACAATGACTCTATTTTTGGATAAGGCCTTGAATCCTTGAAACGGATGGGTGAGATCCGGGCTCGGGAACGAAATGTTTATTCGGCGAGCTTTAGAAATATTCAATTACGTTGGCACAACATTGTTTCGAAAATAAACACTAAGATTAGACTATGTGGGTTTGCAAATTAGAACAAAATAGAATTTCTAATTGTACGGTGGTCACTTCGCTTTAAAGATTGATTTAAGGAACCTAAGGCCGGTTTGTCCAAAAATATCTTCGTTAAGCATGATGTAACCTTTGTATTTGGTTGTATTTAGCATGTTGGTGATGAAAGCGATAAAGCACATAAAGCAACATCACAATACTAAATAAAGTGCGGAATTAGTAAATACAAGATCCCCTAGAAAAGGACTAGGGAGTAGGTCCACATTGCCTAGAAATGGACTAGGCAAGTAAAGGTGCGGAATTGAAAGTGCGAAATTGAAATTGCGATATTGAAATTGCGGTATTGAAAGTGCGATATTGAAAGTGCGATATTGAAATTGCGATAATGAAATTTGTACTTGGGCAAATGAGATTCGAACGCCAAGCGGCTCCTTAAAAATAAGTGCGCCCGACACGAATTCAAAGCCAAAAATCTCAACTTGGGAGAGGTTGCTCAACCCAAATGTCCTAGATTTTGCATATTGAACTTGAAATTGAAAGCTTGAATATTGAAACGTTTGAACTTGAAAAGATTGAAACTTTGAACTTGAAATGATTGAAATTTGAAAACTTGAACTTGTATGTTGAAATTAAAGACTTGAACTTGTATATTGATAAATGGAGTTTTGAATCTCAAAAGATTAAAACTTTAAATGCTAAAAGGTGTCATCTTTGATTACTCCATGCTTGAAGGTGATTCTAGTTCAAAGAGTTGAATGCAAGCAAATTTGAACATCCTTGAATCTTGAAAGTTTGTATTTTGTATTTTGAAAAAGTTTGTATTTTTGAAAAAGTATGTATGATTGTTGCAAGTGGTGTTTTTTATGACAAAAAAAACACCAACTTGCTAATCATTTGAAATCAAAATAGCATGATTAATTGAAATGGGATTCGGATTTACCTAGTTAAGCTTAGGCTCGAGCTCCCAATTGCTCTTGAATTTAGGACTTTTTGTATGTGTTTTGAAGAGTTTTGAAGTTTGTATTGTGAGGAGTAATGTCGAAATTACGACGTTATATGTGTTGTGCTCTCCATTTTTCGAAGGAAATGAGGGGTATTTATAGGACGGAAGTGGTGCAAAACGTCAGCAGCGCCCAGGACGGAAAGATGCCGTCCTTGATTTGTCTTATATGGGTGTACCTTCGTACGAATAGCATGATGTTTGTCTTGTAGGGTTTTCTTGGAGGTTAAGGCTTGAATTTGCGTCTAAAAACAAACCTTTCTCGGGTTTTTGAATTCCAGTTTTACAGGGCGGGGCCCGGCATGCTCGGTTTTGTGGGTCGGCGCCCGAATTTGACTTGCCTTATATGATTTTGAGTGGAAAAGGCCTAGTAAGACCAATGGGATGGTCCACTAGTTGAGATTGAACTTGGATTTTGAAATTGGATTTTGGAAGTTGTATTTTGTACCGAGTTCCGGGAGGGGAACGGCCTCGGGGATTGGATTTTGGATTTCGGAGGTATTCTTAGCAATTGGGATTTTCGCCTGGAGTTACTCCAATCGCCTAACAAGGATAATGGTTTCGTCATCATCCCAAAGGGGAGACACAAATTAGGTGTCTACAGAAGCCCCCACTTTGACTGAGCCTTCGGTTAGGAAAACGCAAGTCAAAGTATTTCGAAAGGGACGGAGAATGATCAAGATGTTCTGCAATCGAGACCACTCTTTGTACGCCGGTACCTGCACAAAACAGGCGTTAGAAAAAGGATAGAGTCTACCTCGGTGCGGTCGGTGATGACTCAGATTTAGACTCCGATTTGTACTTGTACTTTTCCGAGCAGGTGAATGGAAGTTAATTCTACATCAGAAACGTTGCGGTCACATTGTAGCTACCAGTGACTGCCATCATCTAATCATTAATTTATCCACCTCGGTAAATTCGTTTGGCTAACTAGCCAGCCGTACAATCTGTACTATTTCTTTTATTAGAAGGTTTCTTGACAATTTGTACTACGTATGTATGAGGGAGAAGGGTAGAGAAAGAAATTGTGATTATTGAATTATCATTATGTTAGGTATAAGTTATTTGATTATATAGATCGATCTAAATGTATTGTGTGGCCTTTTAATTGTTTTTCAAACTTCTACAGATTATGAGGAAAACTATTTGTTGCTACTCTTTATTTGCAATTTTGGTATTTTATTATGTAAATTATGTTTTCATCTTTCAATAAAGCTATATCTGAAAGAAAATTTGGAAGGTGGATTGCAGTAACATTTGGAAGGGAACATTGTGAGTTTCAACGTACTATAAGTATTCTACATATCTTCTTCTGCTAAGATCGCTAACAGTAGTTGCTTTATTAAAAGTTTCTCGGATTTTAGTAGTCAGCTGAGACTATTAGGTACGAAGGTTTCCTTTTTTTTATAGAACCTTCAACGATAACTAGGTTGATAAATCTATGACAATATGAAAACCTTTCACATAGTTTCTTTACTAAGCTAGGAACGACAACATAACATGAAAATTAAGTCACACAACAAGCTCTATGTCATACAACTAACTCAATATTGACCAAGTTAGGTACGATTTCAAACAAGAAAACTAGGTCGGTAAATCAACGACAACATGAAAGCTTTCGTAAGGTGGTTTGACCCGCTCGTTTCTCCTCTATCTGATTTTATCATTATTGAGTTTCCCCTTATTTTCTAAGAAGTCCCTAATTTAGACATTAGCTTTTGTTGCAATTTCCGTATGACCGGGGCATACATCTGAATCAACCCCCATTAACTAATTGCTTTGTGTTATTCACGTGATATTGTCATTAAATGTTAACCGTATTTCACAAAGTTAAACCTTATTTTAGACAAATATCAATCCTTCTCTATTAGATTATTGAGTTAGTATTAATGATTATATGTAAGTAGGTTGTTTCAGGAAACATTCAAGGGAGTATTGTTTTGTTCTTTTACACGATACTACACTTTCAGACATTAGTTGAGTTGTAGGTAGAAAAAAGGTGAATTACATGCATTACACAAAATCACAGGTCACATAATACTTCCAATTCAAAAATTACAAATTACAGACTCTATCAATAATTCATGTTTTAGTCATACAACAAGATCTCCCTTGGTTTATTTGTATAACATTTTCATACAATTCCTTTTATCCAGCCATGTTTATGTCGCTTGCCTCTTACATTAACTTTTATTACACGCTGTTGCAAAAAACTTCGATACTGTATAGAAATGGTACTTTAATAAAGGTTGGAATAACACCATTTCTCTCCAAGTGTAATTTTTTGCAATGATGCTCGAAGCAACGATGCTTTGTATACACCTTTTGTCTTGTTATTGTACCTTCGGACTAACAACGGAACCTACATTGTACACATACTTATGGTTTCATATTGTCTTTGACATGCAAATTCAACATTAGCATTACATTTCTAGCATCTACCATCAATTTGTAAATACTCGTTTTTTACTTAACATTTTTACAAAACGAATTTGTATAACTTGGGGACCGTGCGCGCTAGCATACGGTCCAACAACTAGTATAAACAAAATCGTGAAAATTATGTTCGGCTCGTTATTAGAGTTGCTAAAGTTTTTCATTTGTTTGAATCTTATTATTGTCTTATTTAACTCGCTGAAAAGTGAAAATATTATAAAAGTTTATATTAAGAAATTACATACTACTTCTGTTTCAAACTAATTTGTACGGTTACTATTTGTATACTCCCTCCATATTTATTTAAAAGATACACTTGACCGGGCACATGTATTAAGAAGAATAATTGAATGAAATAAAATAATAAAGGAAGTGGGGTTGGGTAGATATTTTAATAAGTAAATAAGTGGGGACAATGTTATTTTGGGGGGTGAATGTACTGTGCTTCTCCTAGATCCTTCATCGAAAAAAAATTCCCAAGCCAAATCTTGACAGAGTTCAACATAGGAATGTCATTTCCGATAAGTAATATGTCGTACACATATAATACTAGAAAAGAAATTTTGCTCCCACTGACCTTCTTGTATACACAAGATTCGTCTGCGTTCTTGATGAAACCAAAGTCACTGTCTGCTTCATCAAAACGTATATTCCAGCTCCTTGATGCCTGCTTCAATCCGTAGATTGATTTCTTAAGCTTGCATACCTTTTTAGCATTCTTTGGATCCTCAAAACCCTCAGGCTGTGTCATAAACACAGTTTCTGTTAAAACGCCGTTTAAGAAAGCGGTTCTGACATCCATCTGCCACATTTCTTAATCGTAATATGCAGCGATTGCTAACATTATCCGAATAGACTTTAGCATTGCAACTGGTAAAAAGGTTTCATCGCAATCCACACCGTGGACTTGCCTGTAACCTTTTGCAACCAATCTAGCTTTGAAAACTTCAAGTTTCCCATCCTTGTCCTTTTTCAGTTTGAAAATCCCTTTGCTTCCTATGGCTTGGTAGCCATCTGGCAAATCGACCAAATCCCAAAACTTGGTTTTCAGACATGGAGTCTAATTCAGATTGCATGGCTTCATGCCATTGCTTGGAGCTAGGGCTCGTCATAGCTTGTTAGTAAGTCGCAGGTTCATCACTTTCAAGTAATAGAACGTCGTAGCTCTCGTTCGTCAAAATACCTAAGTACCTTTCCGGTTGAGATCTATATTTCTGCGATCTACGCGGGGTTACATTTCTAGATGGTCCATGATTCTCACCAGATACTCCAAAAGATCTCTGAGTTTCATCCTGAATGTCATCTTGAGCATTCTCTAGATTTTGTTGTTCGACTCGAATTTCCTCGAGGTAAACTTTTCTCCCACTTGTCATTTTGAAAATGTGATCCTTTTATAAAAAGATACCATCTCGAGCAACAAACACCTTGTTCTCAGACGTATTGTAGAAGTAATACCCCTTTGTTTCCTTTGGGTAGCCCACAAGGATACATTTGTCAGATTTTGGATGAAGTTTGTCTGAAATTAATCGTTTGACATATACTTCACATCCCCAAATCTTAAGAAGAGACACTTTTGGAGGCTTTCCAAACCATAGCTCATATGGAGTCTTTTCAACAGCTTTAGACGGAGCTCTATTTATAGTGAGTGCAGCTATATTTAGTGCATGTCCCCAAAATTCTATTGGAAGTTCGGCCTGACCCATAATTGATCTAACCATGTCTAGCAAGGTTCTGTTCCTCCGTTCCGACGCACCGTTCCATTGTGGTGTTCCAGGAGGAGTCAATTCTGATAGAATTCCACATTCTTTCAGATGGTCATCAAATTCATAGCTCAGATATTCACCGCCTCTGTCAGACCGCAGTGCCTTAATCTTCTTGCCTAATTGATTCTCTACTTCACTCTGAAATTCCTTGAATTTGTCAAAGGATTCAGACTTATGCTTCATTAGGTAGACATAACCATATCTACTGAAGTCATCAGTGAAAGTGATAAAGTAGCTGAAACCACCTTTAGCATTTGTACTCATTGGTCCACATACATCTGTATGGATTAAACCCAATAGTTCAGTTGCTCTTTCTCCAACTTTAGAGAAAGGTTGCTTTGTCATTTTGCCAAGTAAACATGATTCGCACTTACCATAATCCTCTAAGTCAAATGGTTCTAGAATTCCTTCCTTTTGAAGTCTTTCTATGCGTTTCAAGTTAATATGGCCTAATCGACAATGCCACAGATATGTGAGATCTGAATCATCCTTTTTGGCCTTTTTGTTATTTATGTTATAAACTTGTTTGTCGTGATCTAGTAAATAAAATCCATTGACTAATCTAGCAGATCCATAAAACATCTCTTTAAAATAAAACGAACAACTATTGTCTTTTATTAAAAGGGAAAATCCCTTAGCATCTAAGCAAGAAACAAAAATGATGTTTTTAGTAAGACTTGGAACATGGAAACAGTCTTCCAGTTCCAAAACTAGCCCAGAGGGAAACGACAAATAATAAGTTCCTACAGCTAATGCAGCAATCCGTGCTCCATTTCCCACTCGTAGGTCGACTTCACCCTTGCTTAACCTTCTACTTCTTCTTAGTCCCTGTGAATTGGAACATAAGTGTGAGCCAAAACATGTATCTAATACCCAAGAAGTTGAATTAGCAAGTATATAGTCTATAACGAAAATACCTGAAGATGGAACGACTGTTCCGTTCTTCTGATCTTCCTTTAGCTTCAAGCAATCTCTCTTCCAATGCCCCTTCTTCTTACAATAGAAGCATTCAGATTCAGAAGTGGGTTGGCTCACCTTCTTCTTTTCAGATTTGGTGCCGCCTGGCTGCTTAGTCTGGCTGGCCTTATTGCCACCTTTCTCAGAATTCCTCTTCTTTCCAGATTTTTTGAACTTGCCCCCATGCACCATAAGCACATCTTGCTTATCACTTTTGAGCGTCTTTTCAGCGGTCTTCAGCATACCGTAAAGCTCAGTGAGAGTTTTGTCCAGACTATTCATACTGTAGTTTAGCTAGAACTGATCATACCCGTTATGAAGAGAATGGAGGATGGTGTCTACAGCCATTTCCTGAGAGAATTGTTGATCCAGCTGACTCATATTCTCAATGAGTCCAATCATTTTGAGAACATGTGGACTTACAGGCTCGCCTTTCTTAAGTTTGGTCTAAAGAATTTGCCTATGAGTCTCGAATCTTTCGACTCGAGCCAAATCTTGGAACATGTTCTTTAACTCACTGATGATCGTGAAAGCATCTGAGTTGATGAACGTTTTCTGTAGATCTGCACTCATGGTTGCAAGCATTAGACATTTCACATCCTTGTTGGCATCAATCCAACGATTGGGGCTGCCTGAGTGACCCCGTCGCCCGCGGCTTCGGGCATCGCCTCTTCCAGGACATACTGCTTTTCTTCCTGCATAAGAACTATTTGCAAGTTCCTTTGCCAGTCAAGGAAGTTTTTCCCGTTCAACTTCTCCTTTTCGAGAATTGATCGAATGTTGAATGAATTTTTGTTTTCCATATTTTAAAACTACAATTGAAAAAGAATAAACAAAAAAATAATCATTCACAGTTTCTCTTAATAAACTCAAATTCTAGCATGCATGCATAATTTAATGTTTATTAAGCATTTTATTCAAGTTATGTGTTCCGGCAGGTGTGAATAAAATGATTCCAAGACCCTTAAATCATTGAAGAATTAAGCACATTATGTATTTTGACTCAATTCTAAAATATTTTAGGTAAGCAAAAGCGTTTTGCTAATAGTCTAGAAACTACTCTTGGTTGATAGGTACGTCTAAGAACTTATTAGGTAAACCTATCGATTTTGCCACGATATAAAAGGACTCCTTACTTATATCGTTGAGTTTCACCAAAACTAACATGTACTCACAATTATTTATGTACCTTACCCCTTTAGAATCAATAAGTAACACCTCGCTATGGCGGAAAACTATTACTAAGATTGATGTAAAGGTTATCCAAGTAAGTGTTATTTTGGCATGGCACCTTTTAACTCAATTTTTAAGTTTGAACTTCAGGCTCTTACTATGTTGGTTAGATTTTAAGTGAACTAAAATCCTTAATCATGCAACATAATCAAGCCACAATCTCATGCATAATTAAGGAGCAATAAATAACTTAAAACATGCATAAGATAAATGTGATCTAGTATGGCCCGACTTCATATTGAAGCTTCAACTTCAAAGTGCGTCTTGAAAATGGATTGGAAACTCCGTCTTGAATTTCACCATGGGAGGCGCCATTTTCTTCAAATAGGATCAGCTATAATTAAACTAATTACAACTATTTGATGGTACGTAGACCATATTTAAAAGCAATAAAATTTGGTACTTTAGACCAATATTACATTCAAGTTAATGGTACGCAGACCATATTTTCTATCCTATTTGGGCCATACTAGTCACTTTCATTAACCTGCAAAACAGTACATATACAATATATACCATTCACCCATTCATTATCATGAATGGCCCACATAGCTGGTTAGTAAAACACATTGTAATGCATCACATAAATATTTGCAGCAATTAATCAAGGGCACCAATAATCTACCAATTATTCAGTCCTTATTAATTTTAATCAAGTTGTTTTAACCTTAAAGGATTGTAGACCTAATCAAGAGTTTATGACTAAAAATTCTCCCACTTAAACCAATAACTTTATATGCTTTACTAATTTTACACATAAAAATGTATTTTTAGTCTAACCGGAAACATACAAGTTTAATTAAAATTTAAAGCTCATATAAAATTATAATCGAATCCATTTATTTAATTTATTTTCAGTTGAATTAAATGAATTTAAATTAATTCAAGGTTTTAATTTTAGTAAAATAATTAGTATAAATTAAAATTTATAATAATTATAATATTCAAAATTAAAATCCGAGAAAACAATTTTAATTATTAATTTTAAAGTTAATTAAAATTATTTCCGAACTAAAAATTTCAACTTAAAATTGTTTTGTTAATTTCCACTCATGACAAAAATGATATGAAATTAACAAAATAATAGGAAAACTACAATAAACCGTCAGAAAAAGAGTATTTATAAGCAAACAATAAGCAACAGCTAATTTTCAAACACAAAAACTAGCCGTTGAGCATCAAAATGAGTAATTTTAAGTTATTGGTATTTGGTGAATTAAGTTTCTGAATAAGGGTATTTGGTGAAATAAGTATTAAAATAGGGGTATTTGGTGAATTTGAAAATTAGGTTAACGGAGGACTAACGGCGCATCATTAGTAAGGGTATTTTGGGTATTAAGTCATTTGTGAGGGGCATTTGGTGAATTTCTGAAAGTCGAGGGGCATTTGGTGAATTACGCCAAAATTCGGGGGTATTTCATGAAAAATCCGTAAAATCAAAACGACTCAATCGTAACACGACGAGGCACTTGGGCTTGCGCCCAAGCCCCGTCGAGTGCACGAGGCATCAAAGACCCTCGACTGATCGCATAGCCATGGCACAAGCAGCACCAGCCACGCGCAAACGCAGCAAGCCAAGCCACGCTTGCGCGCAGGATGCTCGCTCGCTTCGCAGCAGTTGCCGAAGGGATGCATCGCTCGCTGGGCGCGAGCAATCGATCGATGGCGAGGCAGCGCTTGCTTGTGCGCGGAGCAGCGCTCGCTGGGCGTCCTAGCTTTCGCTCTCCCGCGGGCGTGCCTCGTCTTGTTGTGCCACGCCCCATCGCCCATCGCCCATGCACACAGCACACACGCCCAGGCAGCATTGCCTCGCGCGCGCGCTATGCTTTGTTGCTCGCTGCATTCGTACCGCACGGGCGATGAGCTCCCTTGCTCGTCGTCGCGTGCCCGCACTATACAACACCCCTTAAGGGTAACACGTAGCGTCCTTTGCTTTGTGCGTGCAACTTTTATGAACAAATTTTATAAAAATTAAAACTTTTTCATTTAAAATCAATGACAAATTAATAAATCATATTAATTTCATAATTTTAGGGCGAAAAATCGAAAATTTATTAATCAATTAATTTCCGATTAACATGGATTCAAATCTAGGTAACAAAAAAAATTATAATTTATCACAAATTAACAATTTTTATGGTGGTTTTTAATCAAGGATACCTAATTAAATTGTCAATTAATTATGAAAATCAAATCAAATTCTAAATTATTCGAATTTCAACAAATTAATTACAATTACAAATTAGGTTGTATAATTAACAAGCTTAGGCATTTAAATTTGTTAAACATATATAGTAGGTCAATCAAAGACTCAAGATTTAACAACAAGGATTGCAAATATTCAATTTAACATCTTAAAATTACAAACTTTTGCGTTCGAAAAACTAAAACCTCCGAAAAGTCATAGTTAGGCTTCGAATTTGGGAATTCTGGGTTCGGCCGAAAAAAAGTATCTTTGTCAAAATTTTAGAATGCCTTTTTACATGCGGAATTGACACAAAAATCACTCGATTTGGTTGAGTAACGAATAAACTGCCGAAAAACTGCGTACATATAATTAAATAAACGCAATTTGCAATTAATTAACAATTACGAAAATTAATCACCCCTTTTAATTCTTTGCAAATTTGTAAAATTTAACCATGTTAAGCAATTTATAGATTATGCAAATAACAATAGGCTCGTGATACCACTGTTAGATTATGATACATATGAACAACATAAATCATGCGGAAAAACCTTAATGCCAGGAATCATATTAATTGCACATAATCATATAATTAGTCTAGGGTGCATGCACTTTGTAGCGTGCCCTCCCTAGCAGCGCCCGAACTGAACAAGAACAAGTCTTTAGGACTCCAAGTGTCGTCCCTCCGTAGAAATTCCACAGCACGTCCGGATCTGCCTTAAGATTGACCAACTAGAATCGCCCTTAAGGTACTTAGAATTTTCGGCTAAATAGGGAAACAATGTGACTGAAATTTCGCTCTCAAAATATCACTCTGAATACTTGAAAAACTCGTCCATAAATTGTGAACCTAGGCACATATTTATAGGGCTATGGAAAGGATTTAGAATCCTATTAGGATACTAATTAGTTTAATTAGAATTTCATTAAAACTCTTTTAAACTAATTCTATCTATTAGGATTAGGATTTAATCATAGAACGAATTCCATTAGCTTTAGGATTTGTATCGAACACAAACGTTGCACGAGCACGAGCGTGCCGCACAACCCGCGCAGGCCTTGCGGCCAACACGAGCAGGCGCAGCTCGCAGCCCACGAGCGTCAGCCCACCCGCGCGCGCGCGCCATGGCCTTGTTGGGCCTGGCCTTGCGCTGGGCCTGGCGAGGCTTTGGCAGCGTTGTGTTGGACGCTTGGCTTGCTGGACGCGGGCCTGGCTTCGTGTTGGGCCTTCGTCTAGCAAGTCTCGTCCGATGCTAATTCGTACGATACGCTTCCGATTAATTTCCCGATTCCGGAATTCATTTCCGATACGAACAATATTTAACATTTCCAATTCCGGAATTAATTTCCGTTCGAACAAATATTTAATATTTCCGAAATTATTTTCCGATTCCGATAATATTCCCGATTCCGACAATATTTCCGTTTCCGGCAATATTTCAGATTCCGGCAATATTTCCATTTCCGATAATATTTTCCGATACGTACCATGTTTCCGTTTCCGGCAACATCTATGACTTGGATAATATTTATATTTCCGATACGATCCATATTTCCGTTTCCGGCAATATCATCGTTTCCGGAGTATTCATTGTTTCCCTTTGACGATCTCAGCTCCCACTGAAACCAAGATTCGTCGATTCCGAATATCCATAGATGGAGTATTTAATGCCATTAAATACTTGATCCGTTTATGTACTATTTGTGTGACCCTACGGGTTCAGTCAAGAGTAAGATGTGGATTAATATCATTAATTCCACTTGAACTGAAGCGGCCTCTAGCTAGGCATTCAACTCACTTGATCTCACTGAATTATTAACTTGTTAATTAATACTGAACCGCATTTATTAGACTTAACATTAAATGCATACTTGGACCAAGGGCATTATTTTCTTCACTTATGTCCTGGAGCGACGGGTAGTTTACCGACGATGTCCATCTCCCATTTCATGAAAGGCCATGGTGTCAAAGTGGGGTGTAGAAACTCAGATGGTTTATGTGTCATACCTGTGTGTCGCTGGCACTTGTCGCAATTATCTACGTACCTCATGGCGTCTTTGAGCATTACTGGACAATAGTATCCATTCCTTTTGATCCTTGTTGATAAGCTTCATCCGCCTTCGTGTCCGCCGCATTCTCCTTCGTGGTATTGCTTTAGTAACCCTTTCCAATCAGCTTTTTCTGCACATCGCATCAACATTCCATTGGCCGATCGTTTAAATAACACGTCCTGCAAAATAACATATCGTGAAGCTTTGAAAAGTATTTTTCTGGCTTCGAGCTTGTCGACGGGTAGAGTTTCGTGTGTTAGGTAATCGAGAATGGGTTTGGTCCAGCTATCCGTGTTTGTGGTTGATAGGACGAGGCTAGCATTTTGTGAGATGTCTTTTTCTATGGCGGGTGACAGCAGGTGTACTAACGATATGGTCGAGAAGGGTGATTTTCTGAGTGCGGATCCTAGGTTGGCGAGGGCGTCGGCTTGTGTGTTTAGGTCTCGTGGTACTTGTTTGATGGAGAAGGTTTTAAATTTGGAGGTTAACTTTTTGAATTTTTTGAGGTATAAGGTCATTTTCAGGTCTTTAGCTTCTTAGCCGCCGTTGATTGGGTTGACAATTAATTGTGAGTCACTGAAGATGTTGAGTCCGCTTGCTCCCAATTTTTCAGCTAACGTCATTCCGGCGATTAATGCCTCATATTCTGCTTCGTTATTCGTTGCCTTGAAGTCGCAGCATATGGCGTGTGCTATCATGTCCCCTTGTGGTGACTTTAGCACGACGCCTAAACCTGCACCGCGAAAGTTAGACGAGTCGTCGACGAAGAGTGTCCATGTTTCTTCTATATTGCTGATGTGCTTGACTTCGTCGTCTGCTTTCTTCTCCAAGTCGGGCTGAAGTCTGCCACAAAGTCTGCTAGGGCCTGCGACTTTACGACCGTCCTCGGTTGGTATTTGATGTCGAATCCTCCGAGTTCCATCGTCCATTTTTCCATTCGACCTGTCAGTTCTGGCCTGCGCATTACAGACTTGATTGGATAGTTAGTCATCACCACTATTTGGTGAGTTTCAAAGTAATGCCTTAGCTTTTTGGCGACAGTGATGAGTGCTAAAACGAGTTTTTCGAGGGAGGAATAACTGGTTTCTGCCTCTAATAAGGATTTACTGATGTAGTAGATGGGTAGTTGTTGCTTTTCGTCTTCTCGAGCTAACACCGCGCTGACTGCTGTTGTGCTGACGGCGAGGTAAAGTTGCAAGACTTCGCCTTCTTTGGGTTTGGACAGGAGGGGTGGTGTCATCAAGTATTTCTTAAGGTTTTGCAAAGTTGTTTCATGGTCGTCGGTCCAACTGAAACCTTTGTTTTTGCGCAAAACATCGTAAAATAGACAACACTTGTCCGACGACCGGGATATAAAACGGTTTAATGCCGCCACCAGTCCTGTCAAACGCTGTACCTCTTTTATGTTTCTGGGAGATTGGATGTTGATGATTGCTCGTATTTGGTCGGAGCTGGCCTCGATTCCTCGTTGAGTGACGATGTAACCCAAGAATTTACCTGCCGACACTCCAAAAGAACATTTAGTTGGGTTAAGTTTCATACCATATTTCCTTAGGATTTCGAAGGATTGTCGCAGGTGTTCTACGTGATCATCTGCTTTCTTTGATTTCACCAGCATGTCGTCGATGTATACCTCCATCGTATCTCCGAGTTGATCTTTGAACATCTTATTGACCAGTCGTTGGTACGTCGCACCTGCATTTTTAAGA
This sequence comes from Spinacia oleracea, assembly GCF_020520425.1. Lineage (NCBI taxonomy): Eukaryota > Viridiplantae > Streptophyta > Magnoliopsida > Caryophyllales > Amaranthaceae > Spinacia > Spinacia oleracea. The sequence continues at coordinate 76,507,151 of NC_079491.1, read as the reverse complement.
CCAAAAGGCATGATTTTATAACAATAAATTCCTCTATCTGTCACAAAAGAAGTTTTCTCTTGATCCTCCGGATGCATAAGGATATGGTTGTATCCCGAATAGGCGTCCATGAAAGTGAGTAGCTCGTGGCCGGTGGTGGCTTCGACCATGGCATCTATGTGTGGCAGGGGGAATGGATCCTTAGGGCATGCTTTGTTGATGTCGGTGAAGTCGATGCACACTCTCCATTTGCTATTATTTTTTCCGACGACGACGAAATTTGGTAACCATTCCGGGTACTTGACCTCTCTGATCTTCCTTGAGTCTATCAACTTTTAAACTTCCTCGTCTATGATTTTATTCCTTTCTGGTGCGAACTTTCGTCGCTTCTGCTTTACTGGTTTGAAGTTGGGGTCGACGTTGAGCTTGTGGGTGATGACGTCCGGGCTGATTCTTGTCATGTCTTCATGCGACTAGGCGAAGCAGTCCAAGTTTTCTCTTAGGAACGACACTATCTGACTTCTAATGTTGTCAGGCAGCGACGCTCCAATCATTATGGCTTGGTCTGGTTTCGTCGGGTCTAATGCGACCTCATCGATCTGTTGGTCATCTGCTCATTTGCGGTCGACCTAGGCTGTAATTGCTAGATGGATGATTTTGATGGTTTTAGTGCGGTTTCGTAGCATTTCTTTGCGTCTCTTTGTTGTCCTTTGATCTCCATGACGCCCCATTTGGTTGGAAATTTGATTGACTGGTGGTACGTCGATGGCACTGCTTTCATTTTGTGGATCCATGGTCGTCCCAAGTGAAGGAAATATGTCCTCCACCCAAGGTGCATTAAGTCTAATACCAAGGTTCAGATTAATTGCGAACAATTAATTCAGTGAGATCAAGTGATCGGAACAGCTAGCTGGAGCAATGCTTCCGATCAGTGAGTTCTAATGGATATTGAACTCACAACTTACTCTTGACTGAACCTACAAGGTCACACCAATGACACGTAACAGATCACCGGATTAAATGAATCGGAAATTCATTTAATAGCTTTTCGGGAATTAGTTGGAAACGTATTATACGTTACGACCTTTGTCGGAATCGTGTATCGTATCGCGAATATTCGTAAGCTGGGCGACACGAATAAATTGTATCGTACAACGGTGATTCGTCGTATACGAAACGATAAATAATATATCGGAAATATATTAAATCGCGAATATGAAGGGCATCGGAGTTGCCGGCCCGTCGAGCCAAGCACGTAAGCGTGCAAGGCCCAACGAGCCAGCAAGCTCGCGAGCAAAGGCGAGCAAGGCCAGCCCATTGGGCGCGAGCACGGACAGCACGCAACAGCGCAAGCACAGCAACGACGAGCGAGCAAGGCCCATGGCCCAGCTGCTCGGCGCGCGCGCGCTGTGGGCTTCGGCCTGCAGTGTGTGTCGCTGGGCGGGGCTGTGCGGTCCGTGGCTTGCGTGATGTGGCCGGTCAAGGGCCCTTGGTTCTTGGCCGGTTACATCATTAATACAATAGGCATATTGTATTTTCCAAAACACACAATTCATATTACTCAAACCCTAGATACATAGAGAACCCTAATTCTCTCTGTGCCTCCAAAGTGAGTTCTTCCCAAAAGCAAAGTATCTTGATCGATTGTCTAAGCTACGATAATCAAGACGGATCTGAACGTGTCGGTGAACCAAGTAGAGGAACGACAAGTGGAGTTCTTTGTTCGTGTTCGTTGACAGATTATTGTGGAAAACACGCTTCGAATGTAAGTTTTCTTAATCTGTGCTTTATACATGTTTTCTGGCTTCGGGGATTGTTCCGCACATGTTATTATGTTTAACTGTATTCCCCTACAGTGGTATCATGAGCCTTATGTATTCAAAGCATGAATTAGCATGATTATTATTGTTTTTGCATCTATCGAAAAATTTGGAATTTTTGTTGATTTTTCGGAATTTTTACGAATTATTGGATGAATTGCGTAATAATCAGGTCCAAAATCAAAAATGTTCGTTTTTTCGAGTTTTAAAACCCTAATCTGATGGAAAACGATTTTCTAAGATCAATTAATGGGAATAGAATTGCGAAAACAGGCCTCGAAGTATCGTTTTTTGGGCGTTTTTGTTAATTTTTCATTAAAAATTAAAGGTGTCGGACAGTAATTCAATTAAAAGGTCAACCTAAACTACTCGGAATTGCTTGAAATTTTGACACAATGTTGCTAAGTACATGCTTGATCTATGGTACAGATTTCAGATTTTTCCGATAAGTATAAACCCTAATTTTTCCTTTCCCCAATTTGTAAGATTTGAAACCCTAATTGAATTTTAATTAATCTTGGTTTAATAAATCGGTTAATTGGGAAAGGGGATACAATTTCATGGGTCCGTGGCTAATTTTAAAATTTATTGGATTAAAATTTTGAATGGTTTCGTTAATTTTAATCGCACTTAAACCAAATTATTAAAAAACTGAAATTTAATTGTTTTTGAACGATTTAAAGCTTCAGATTTTATTAATTAAAAGTTCAAACTTTAAATGTTGATTCGTTTGTTGTTAAAAGTTTGAATATTGTTAGCCCTTGATTTAATAATTTTACGAAATTGGATTGTCGTTATAGTTTATTGAATCGTTAAAAATCGTTGTTTTTCGAAAATAAAAATCGTAACTTTTTGAAAAATAAAATTAATGCAAGTTCGTGAAATTAAATTTAATTTTAATTAAGTTGGTCCGTATCACGAACCAAAGGCACGAACATGAGCATGGTGGACGTATGGCTCGTCGAGCCATGCAGGGCCATTGTGCTTGACCGAGCCGCATGCGACACGGGCAGCAGCAGCTACGCTGCGTGCCTCGTGCGCGCTGGGCAAGGAAGGGGCAGGCGGGTATGCTTGCGGGGCTGTGACGAAGCAAGGCGCGAGCCGTGCGACGTCCAGCACACACACACGATGCACAACACGCACCTAGGGCAGCTACGCTGCGGGGACGCCGTGCGCGCGCGCGATGGGGCCTGGGTGTGCGAGCCTTGCTCGTGCGCTCTTGGGCCTCACGCAAGGCAAGGGCTTGGCGCAAGCCTAGCCCGACTAAGTAATTGGACTTTTTTTGTTAAAAATCGTTTAATTCGTTGGGCTTCATATATTTGCATTAATTTGGGCTAACGGGATATTTAATTTAATATTTTATTTGCTTGGGCCAGGCCGCGAGTTTTAATTTAATATTTCATAATTAATTATCCGGAATAATTATTGGTTTGAGTGGGAACCACTAAATGAAATTAAAATGAAATAATTATTTTTAATTATTTTCGTAGGTCGCATTATTTTAATTAAATTCAATTTTAATTAGAATAAAGTCTAAGGATTAATAATTTGGAAATTGATTAATCTTTTAGGACGCGTTTATGTGAACGTGAATTTTAATTAATTCACGTAAATACTTGCATATTAATATGGGTGAATGCATAGAATATATATTTTATGTAATGCAGGTACTCCAAGTCACTAGTATGGCCAATTTAGGATAGTTAAATACGGTCTGCGTACCGTTCTATCTTTGAATGTAAAGTTTTAAATATGGTCTGCGAACCATGGGAATTTTGATGTAATTTATTATTTTCAAGTATTTCTAAGTTTAGAACTCTAAGTTAGCATTTGAACGAAGATTCAAAACGATACCAAGCTAACAAGGAGGTGATGAAGATTGGATGCTTCAAGACAAGATGTTTTGGGCCATACTAGATCACCATTTATTTATGCACTTCTATATATATATTATGCGTGAATGTATGATTGTATGTATGCTTTGCATGAATAGGTTTTTTCCTATGAATCGATTAGCTTTAAGTTCACTAAATAATCCAACCAACATAGAAACAACTAGGTCCAAGTAATATTGAGTTTAAAAATTGTCTTCCAAATCAACACTTACAAAAATCTAGGGATCTAAGATAGTAGGTTTACGCTAAAACGAGGTGCTATTTTAGTTGACTTAGGTGGTAAGGCGTCCTAAAGGAGCACCTTGATTGTGGTTACAACTCAAACAACAATGGCATTAAGTTGTGGCAATGGGATAAATTATGGCATTAATTTATTAACCAAGAGTAATTTGGAGATTACTAGCAATAGGTTTTGCTTACCTGAAATCTTAAACTACTTAAGACATGCTAAAGCTGCTTAAGGATTTAGGACTTTTGGGGTCTTGGAATCGTTTCATTCATTTTGGACCATGTTTTTGCTTTTTGCATGAATGAAATGTTTAAATAGCTTTAATGATTGCATGTTTTGCTTTTATTTCAAAGTTATTGAATTGTATGAATGGTTATTTATTGCAAATTCTTTTCGATTGTAGTAATCAAAATGGCCGCGATCAAAACAAAACTCAAAGTAACTGAAATTCTGGATGTAAAATTGAACCTATCAAACTTTCTTGATTGGGAGAGGAAGCTTCGGCAAGTCCTCAGGTGGAACAACATTGAATATGTAGTTGACCATCCCATCCCCAGCTATTACTCAAAGGATATGACTCCACAAAAGCACTGTGCGTGGGCGAACCACATGTCGCTAGTGATGGATCTTATTCTTGGCTCTATCCCCAATGATTGGAGTGCAAGGTTCGTTGCATACGAGCCATGGGCACTCCTAAGGCATCTTAGGGATATATGTCGTGGTAGATTCCAACATGGAGGTCAACATGTCGACCAAAATGTTTTTGAATTGGTAAATTCATTTGAGGATCTAAAGCTTAACGCTCCACTGGGTTGTTGCTTTGACGTCGAAAGACAAAAAGCAAGGGAAAGGGTCGTTGATCTTGAAATGACAGAACGGACGCCAATCAGAACTCATACAAAGAAAATGGTTGGGCTTCTCAACCGGCTTGAGTTACTTGGTGATCCATTCCCAGATTCTGCAGCTGCAGGAATACTTTTGAATTCTCTTCACCCTGGTTATAAGAAATTCAAACTACCCTATTTCTCCAAGAAAAGGGAGATTACTCTTAGTGAACTAATTTACTTGCTTCATCAGTACGAATTGGACTTGTAAGTGATAAGCAAGCATCGCTAAAAGTAAAGAGTAAGAAAATCAAGAAAAAGGTTCCGAGGAAGATCCAAAGCAAGGGTGCATCTCCATCTACTTCAGGAAGGCAAGTGGCGCCATCCAAGAAGAAGATGAAGAAGTATCGTTCTCCATCTACATCGCAATGCTTCAATTGTAATGAAATTGGTCATTACAAGCGAGATTGCCCCAAACTAAAGGAAGAGAAGAAGGACGGAAACGTTGCTTCTCCTTCAAGTATGTATGTTATACATTGTAATCTTGCTAATTCTACTTCTTGGGTATTAGATACTGGTTGTGGCTCACACTTATGTTCCAATTCACAGGGACTAAGGAGAAGTAGAAGGCTTGATAAAGGCGAGATGGATCTACGCGTGGGAAATGGAGCACGGATTGCTGCATTAGCCGTAGGATCTTATTTTATTTCTTTGCCTAGTGGGTTTGTTTTGGAACTAGAAAACTGTTACTACGTTCCTAGTATCACCAGAAACATCATTTCCGTTTCAAGTTTGGATTCTAAAGGTTTTAGTTTTCAATTTAAAGACAATAGTTGTTCTTTTTCTTTGAATGGAATGTTTTATGGTTCAGCACAACAAGAAAACGGTCTTTATGTGCTAGATACGAGCAAACACATTTATAACATAAATACCAAAAAGGCTAAAACTGGTGATTCGGATCTCACATTTCTGTGGCATTGTCGATTAGGCCATATAAACATAAAGCGCATGGAATTACTTCAACGGAAAGGAATTCTAGAATCATTCGACTTAGAGAAGATTGATCAATGCGAATATTGTTTACTTGGCAAAATGACAAAGCAACCTTTCTCAAAGGTGGGAGAAAGAGAAAGCGAACTACTAGGGCTAATACATACGGACGTATGTGGGCCTATGAGTACGAAAGCTAGAGGTGAGTTCAGCTATTTCATAACGTTTACGGACGACTTCAGTACATATGGCTATATTTACTTAATGAAGCACAAGTCTAAATCGTTTGAGAAATTCAGAGAATTTCAAAATGAAGTAGAGTATCAACATGGCAAGAAAATCAAAGCTCTAAGATCGGATCGAGGAGGTGAATATCTTAGCCACGAGTTTGATGACCATCTAAAAGAATGCGGTATTCTTTCTGAATTGACTGCTCCGGGGACACCTCAATGGAATAGAGTGTCGGAACGGAGAAATAGGACCTTACTCGATATGGTCAGGTCAATGATGGGTCAGGCCGAACTTCCTTTACAGTTCCGGGGACATGCGTTGCAAACTGCAGCACTCACACTGAATCGTGCTCCGTCAAAACCTGTTGAAAAGACTCCATACGAATTATGGACTGGGAAACTTCCAAAGTTGTCTTTTTTGAAGATTTGGGGTTCCGAAGCATATGTCAAGCGATTAATTTCGGACAAGCTACAACCTAAATCTGACAAATATTTCTTCGCTGGGTATTGTGAGGGGGTCGAAAAAGCGCGAGGCTAATGCGTGACCTCGTCCCTCGTGGGTGTGACGATTCTTTTTATTCAATCAAGTGTAATTGGATTTCCTGTGAGTATACACCCAATTGACTAGTAATATAGGAGTCGCCATTCAGTTTTTAATGACAATGAGAAAAACTGACAAAACCCGGTTATCGTGACATAAAGGGAATGCAATTATGTTTGACCACGACGGCCGTAGGTTCCCTTGTGATCCCTGGTGTGGGGATCTCTCAACATACACCCGCAAGGTAGAGATTGAGGGTTCGGGGGACTGTGACTACCGAGAGGAGTACTTTGCTCGTCGATAACTCTAGAGGCAGGATATCCTTACTAGCTCAGCATAAATAATTGACGGGACATGCGTTAACTATTAAACTAATCTGAGTTGATTTTAGTAATATGCAACATATAATACTAATTCGATCGTGATTATCTGATTTAAATAGCATTAAGGGACCTAGCATGATAATCCGATTTCCCAAAAATATTATATTTGTTAGGCGTGATAGAACAATCAGATTAGGTTAGTTTAACAGTTCATAAAAAGGGCGAGGAAAGCAGTTAAATCATCGAAAAGGGACACATTACGACGCACCCTTGAGAGGTGCGTCACGGTTCTCAGAAAACTAACCACTTTGACTTTGCTATTTCTCCTTTTTATTTAACGAATCTCAATTATGGGACAGGATACGTTCTGTTCGATTTATGGATCAATTGCGACAGAACGCGTGAACAATTTCGCAGCGAGAGGCTTAGGCTAAGGGTTGGAGTCAATACTCAGAATATAATTGTGTGTTGTTGTTATCCTTTCACGTCGAATTTAAGGGGCTATTTATAGGGAAGAGTTTGTGGAAAGATAGAATTGCAGAGTTCAAATCCACAAAGAATTAGGAAAAAATACGTACCCAGGTATTTTCAGCGCCCAGAGCCAGGCGTTGAAAATAGGGTCTGGGCTGTTTTCTTTAGTCAGATTCGGATTCCTGAAATCCGTAGAGTTTGAGATTAATTCGAGTCTTTTAGCGCGTATCAATTTTGTGACGGAATGCATCCGGGCCGGTTACGAACTCTAGGCTCGTTAGGATTTCAATTAATACGTAACTCTTATTTCCGAATCATATTAGAAATAGGATTCTCGCAGTTTTCTATCTCATTTAGGATTTATGTTGGAATGCAACACCTAATTCTGACAGGTTTCTATCTTTTATGATTTGCCACTTTTAGAAGCTACCTTTTACGGCAGTTACTATTTTTAGCAGGTTTCCATAAATAGCAGGTTTCGGGTGAAATGAACTGGGGAATCGAGATTCGTTTATTTTATAGGAGATGCGTTGTCAAGTGGAGTTTTTATGCTTTCATCATCGAACCTTTCCCTTGCGGGAACGGGGACAAAAGTAGGTGTCTACAATTAGCCCCCACTTTGACTGAGTCTTGGAGTAAGACGATGGTCAAAGTATTAGACGGAGTGCGTCACACAAGCCATGGTGTATGTGACCTGTTTTGTGAGGGTCTCACGAGCCCCCGAGTGATAACATTTGACTTAAGGGTCATCACTTGAAGTGTCGACATATCCCTCACGTGTCATTGGGATTTGTCAACGGATAGTATAGAAACTTCCTCACTTTGTCATTGGAAGGATCTAAAGGTGCGTAGAAACTCCCTCACTTTGTCATTGGGAGTAACTACAGATGTTTTCGAAATCAAAGCTATAAAGTGTAATTGGGCCTGGCCAAGCCCAATTACGAGGTAAAAGTGTTTTTAAAGATTCTCATTTTCAAGGCTAGTTAAACGAGAAAACCCCCTTGTTTTTATAGGACGTAAAACGAAGGAAAATCCAGCACCCTTGTTTTTATAGGACGTAAAACGAAGGAAAATCCAGCACCCTTGTTTTTATAGGACGTAAAACGAAGGAAAATCCAGCACCCTTGTTTTTATAGGACGTAAAACGAAGGAAAATCCAGCACCCTTGTTTTTATAGGACGTAAAACGAAGGAAAATCCAGCAAAAGTTATCGCTGCAGCGACTAAGGACCTGCGCGGTTTAATGGCGCAGACCCCGCCGGCTAAAGATGGCGAGCCTGTCCCCTAATGGTGGACACCTCGTCCGATAGAAGTGAACGAATCTGTTTTTGAAAATTGAAAATAAGGACCTACGCGGTTTGTGACGTACACCCCGCCGGCTAAAGATGGCGAACCTTGTCCGCTAAGGGTGGACACCCCGTCCGATAGAAGTGGACGAATCTATTTTGAAATTTATTTTTCTTTTTTGAAAATAAGGACCTACGTGGTTTGTGCCGTAGACCCCGCCGGCTGAAGATGGCGAGCCTATTTTAAATTTGAAGACTTTATTTTTTCGAAAACTGAGGACCTGCGCGGCTAGTGACGCAGACCCCGCCCGCTGAGGGTGGGCGAGCCCTGTCCGCTGAGGGTGGACGTCCCTGAATTTGTTTTCTTTTTGATTTGGGAACTCGCGCGGTTTGTGACGCGATCTTGTCGACTGAAGATGGGCAAGTTCTAATTTCTTTGGTTCTTTGTGATTTCTTTTGAGAGTTTCTTTTTATTCATTCTTGCAAGAGCGAATTCTTTCGAGGGGTGCTCGATTTTAGTTGTATCCTGAACATGGGCTGACAACGTGTTCAGACGGATCTTTGTCTTGCGACCGTCCGCTTTCGTGATTTTGAGCTAGTCTTTACGGCTCGACTTGGTCTTTGATCAGAGGACCGTGCACAAGTGTCAGTGACGTCCTTTCGATGAGGTCGAACCTGTTGTTATTCTCTTTTTTTTTTGAGATATCCAAACATGATATGGTGTATGGCGTAGTCTGGGAATGTGATTTTGATCGCGCGCTCCTTGTTGGAGTCTATTTTTTCGCGAGCCCCCAAGCACTGGGGCTCGTCGGTTGTTTTTCTCATCTTGTAATCATGTTTGGGGTCATGCTCGTATGTGCGAGCGACCCTCTATAGTAGTGTGCTACTTTAGCGAAGCCGTGGAGTGCGACTTTAGTTTTCAGGCGACATCCGGTTTTAGCTTGGTCCGGATTAACCCTTTGACAGACAAACATTTTTTATTTGGAAAACCAATGACTTGACGACACATATTTTTGGTGTTTCGAAGAATGACCATGATATTTAACTTGCTTTTTTTTTTTTTTTTTGAAAGTGTACATAAGCATTTTCTGAGACGAGTCTAAGTTTCGACCAAGTTTTAATGTTATTATTTTTTCTTGCTTATTTGGGAGCCAAAGGTGCTTTGGGCTTGATCCTACTTGCAATAGGGCCTCGTGTTTTAGCAACACGGTCTTAAGTCCTTTCTTGTTCCGTGTTTTGTGAAACCTGGGCCTTGGGCTGCATTTTCAGCGCCCAAGGCCAGGCGTTAAACATTTCGGCGCCCAGCTGTGGGCGCTGAAAGTCCTTTCCTGGTAATATTTGACTTTCGGATTTCCAAACACGTTTCCGAATGGGATCAGGATGTCATTGGGTGCGTTCAGCTATATATAGGGGCTAGCTACGTCCTTATTTTCCACCACTCTCAAATTCTTTCTCTCCTTTTGCTGTGCTCTAATTATTCACTGCTTTTGCCATGTCGATCCCTACTTTCTCACTCCAACGGACTGTTAGGCGTTGGCTACGGGCCCTTACTCCCACAGAAAAAGCTTTGTTAAAAGAATACTACTTAGAGGCACTTTTAGGCTTACAACAAATTAATATTGATTATAACTTTCTGCATGCTGCCCTAAGCTTTTGGGACTCCGATCATCATGTTTTTGCCTTTCGGGGCAATGAAATATGTCCTTTGCCTGATGAATTTGCTGCGATCCTTGGTTATCCTACTAATGCTACTCCTGTTACCCATGGCACTGTTGAAGAGGGTAAAACAACCATAAGGGCTTTCCTAGGGCTAGATGATAACATGTTTGCTGAAATTGTTGTAGATGATAAGGTTAACTTGGCAAAACTTGTAAAACATCATTTTAGGCCTAGTAAGAATATGACCGAACAGAAATTGAATATTCGAGCCCTTGTATTTTGTTTGTTGAATCATTATTTGCTGTCGAATAACAATGGTGAGTTCGGTGACATAAGGTTGATCCCCTTGATTAGCCAGATGGAAAGTTGCTATTCTATTATGCCGCTGGTTGTTGCCGAGACTTTGCTGAGTGCGGATGAGCTGAAGAAGGATGCCAAATCGGAACATTTTAAGGGAAGCCCCCTATTACTGCAGGTAATCGATTTTTTCTTTGCGCGCGTACACGTTCCTTTTGCATATATTTCTTTTTGCCTGGGGCTGAGTTTCAGCGCCCAGGGCTGGGCGCTGGAATTTTCGGCTCCTGGTCCTGGGCGTTGAAACTGCGCCCCAGGAACCGTTTTTTTTCTTTCTTTTCATTCTTTTGATTCGATCATACCTGTTTTTGCAGATTTGGCTTGCGGAACGGCTTAGGCTTCTGGAAGCTCCTGCCGATCCTAAACATTATCGCCCTATAGCTCTGGGTAACCGAAAATACTTGCACCAAGGCGAGGACGAGGCCGAATAGACCTCCTTTTTTACCTATGGTATTTGTTCTATTAAGTGGGTGGTACCATGGTGGGGTTTGACTACTATGACAGGGGGTTCTGATGTATCGGTTTATGTTTCTTTGTTGGGGCTATCTCGTCCCATTTATATTTTCCCTTACCGAGTCATGGGTCAATATGGTTTAAGGGCAGACTATCCCCTTTTCCGATACGGTACCACCTAAGGTAGCGGCCTTTGCACAAACACGGGTCTTAGCATGGGCTAAGTATTATGATGGTCTCCCGCGTTGGGCCGTAGCTACGAATGGCTTTGTGGGTCTTTCTGAAAACTACAAGTTGTGGATGAGCTCCGATGACAAAGATGTAATCCCCCGTAAATTTAGAAACATTATTTATATATTTTAACATATAGTTAATTATATTCAAATAGAATTTACGAATTTTAGAAATAAATATGTAATTAACGAATATTTATTTTTATACGTTTTAAATATTTCAACGATTTATGAAATTAAAATAATTTAAGAATTCGATATTGAAAAGAATTTGAATTACGAAAACACGGTCGAATTTAGAAAACAATCTTAAGCGGTGTTGAATTCAAATACCAAACGTAATTCTAATCCTAGCCCAAGTTAGCAAAGCCCAAAATAAGTAAACCCACATCCCTTACCCATATTCCAAATTCATGTAAAACTCTCAATCCTCTCCTCTCCTTCACGTGAAAAGAAAAGCAGAAAAACCCTCAAACCCTCTTCAAGAATTCACGTGAACTCTCACACCTTAGTGCTCTCCTTGTCGCCGCCGTCCAGCCACCCACGCCGGACCACCGTCGTCCCTCGCCAGCCGCCGGTAATCCCCCTTCTCCCTTCTCCCTCTCTTGCTTCGTCCTTCTTTCTTCTCCTTAGTTTTATTGCTCTCCTCCTCACTCGTTTCTGTTGGTGCGCAGCCACGCACAACCACCGAGCACCGCCTTCTACACTCGTCGTTCCCCTCCACGCTGCGCCGCCCACCTGCAGCGTCTGTCCAAGCCAGCAACTCCCCCTCCTCCTCCTTGGATTCGGTTTCCACTCTCTCCCCCCTAATCGCAGTGTCTTTGTTCGACCAACAACCACTACTGCCTCCCACGACAACATCTGCTGCCGCGCCGCAACCGCCTCCACGTCGCCGTGCCTCTGACCCGGCTGCCCTCTTTCTCCTCTTGATTTGGTTGATTTTCTTAAACCCTAAGCTAATTAAATGTTTTAATTATGTTGATTAATTCTAATTATGTTCTTGAATTAAATTTATAATCTTTATGGATTGAATATGATTTTCAGATTTGGTGTTGATATTTATAAACTAATTATTTTCAGTTTTGGTTGATTAAAATATAAGTTAGGGTTTAATCATGTTTTATTAATTCGAATTATGTTTTCTTGAATTAAAGTTATAGTTTTTATGATTTAAATTATATATTTAAGATTATACGAATTATATAATAAAGTTACTAATTTCCAGATTATATTATATTGGTTAAATTAGTGCCTTTAAGTAGTAAAGTGTGACTTTAAAGCATAATAGAACGATTATATATTATTAAAGCTATTATTCTTATGATTCTAAGAATGTTAATTATGTTTTGGAGTAGTTTGAAATTAGTTATATTGCTGAAAGTTTAAAGCACGATGTTTGCAAAGAGTTTTCAATGAATTTCAATCACTAGTTCAATAATTATGATGCTAGGAAATCAAATGTTTAGGTTTCGATATTGGGGAAGGTTCTAAATATGTTTAGGATGCAATTAGAATGCTTTATGATGGTTGCCAATGATTAGAAATTGATTGGGATTATTTGTTGGTTGTTTTAGGCGGAGAATTCTCTCTAGGCGACTTTTGAAAGTGTTAAAGTGGCCTATCAGTTTGTTTACACAAGGTACGTACATACCTGTGTGCTTGGAATGAGTGTGATTTGTTGAAACCATATTGAAATGATTCATGAACTTCGTTATGTCGAAATGATTAAGGAACTTGGTTATGTTGAAATTGTTGATGAACTAGGTTATGTTGAAAGTGCATGTTTAATATTGTTGGATGGACATGTTAAGCATATATATTTCGTTATGAGAATTATAGCATGTTGGTATGGATGATTGATGCGAACATGTTGGTTGGGAACATTAGATTATTATTTATATATATTGATTCAGATCGATTGTTTATTGTTCCCTTTTAGCTTTTCACTACTTTATAAGGGTCGAGGACCTTGTTTAGTAAGTTGAAACCTTATACCCATATAGAGGGGTTGATCAGTATTAAAGGAAAGGTTGAATTAATTGGAATAAGTCTTGTGTGACATCTCTGTGATCACTTGCTTAATTCAAAGATAAAAGAAGTTGTGTTTACTTGTTGAATATAATATTTATGTTTGATGAGTCATAACCAAGTATTAAAAGTTAAGTCATGTAAAGTGAACATGAATAGCAATAGCTTTAGAATGTGCACGTCTAAAGTGACGGACAATCAGGAGTTGGGGTCATGGGTAGCCTATGGCTTTTTCTGGGGCCGGATTGATCACCGGTTCTATTTTTATTTAAAAAGTCCCTCGATATCGCAGGTCATTGGGGTTTACGGAGTCGCGCCCGTACCTCGTCTTCCTTAGTGAAGAAGAAGAAGTTTCTAGTAGACAACTCAGTCCATTGACTATTTCAATTAAAATAATGTTAATGATACAAAGGTCTAGTTCAGTCAAATATAGTTTTCAAGTCAATATATTTTGATTATCCTTGCTTATGTTTTATTTAGTATCATGTTAGGATTGTTCATTTAATATAGAATCATGTTAGGACTATTATTGATTTAGTATGTAGTACTCAGCTTTGCTGATTACGTGCTTTTGCTTGTGCATGTTGATCATGGCTAAGCCTTATTGATCCTGTGATGACCCAATCTTTGGTGAGCAGTCTCTAAGGATCAATAAGCATTGTCCATCTGCAGGTTTGAAGATGTTGCATCATTGGGATCGGGAATAGAGAGCTTGTATTTAGTTTTGTTTTGATAAGTTGACTTGGGTTTGTTTAATCGGACTTTAAACTTGTCGTACTATTTATATTTCCTTATTTTCTTTTATTGGTTTTTGGGATTAAACCTGTAATCGATTATTTATAAACCTAAAGTTAGTTTTATGTTTTCCGCTGCAAAATTCTGAATAAGCCGTTACGTTTTCACACGGGCGATAATGCCTTGATAATTCTCTACGTTTTATAAAAAGGTTATTTTAGAAAAGAGAGAATTGTCGGGGTGTTACAAAGTGGTATCTAGAAGCTAAGGTTTTACTTTAAAAAAAAAAATTTAGGCGCCTAACTATCTAGTTATTTAAAATAAATTTCTTAAAAATCGAGATTCTACGTATTATAGTGTTAAAAAAATTGGTACTTTTTTTTGGGGGGCCGATTTCATTTTACCTTGTTTGAAAGTATACGATATTCCTTATTTACGTTCGAAATCAAATTATTTTTCCAAGTTAAAGTGATACTTTGGACATTTTTATTTTTTTTATTATTTATTATTCAAACAAATAAATAAAAATAATATGAATACATTTTTTTTAAAAAAGGAGTTCAATTTTTTTTTTTAAAGTTGTTTCAAGATTTAGAATTCGTTAATTAGGAAATATAAATCTTTTTCGAATTAATAACTTTATTTTCTAATTTATTCGCTACGCATTTCCTTAATTTATTTTACTTTATTTATTTTATATTTTTATTTATGTTATTATTCTATGTTATAATTTTCTTATATTAGCGTCCTTTTACCTTGTTATTTAAATTATTTCAATGCTTTAGCTTATGAGAGATGGGTAGTATAAGAAGGGCATATAAGATAGAATTATATGTGCATTAGTGGCTAGTCAACGCTAGCATTAGAAATTGATTGTTATGTATGTGCATGTGCTAATTGTTTAAGTGTTACATTTACAAGTGCATAAAGAATTGTTTGATTCCACCAAACTTATCGATTACTGAACCTTGTTTATGTTTTGGCTGGAAAATCGTTAGTGAGACCTTGAATTGTTTATTTCAGGAATAAAATGTTTCTTTCCAAGTATACCAATATAGGATCCTTCGAGAAACTTGATATAGAAACCCCAGATATTTATGTGAAGAAAATTGTGTTTGGATGTGAATATTATGCTAAGGTTCAAGGGCAACCTATCTTAATGAGAAAGGATATCATAGCAGCCACTATCATTAATTGCTTACCTAACAAATTTCCATACCTAGAACTCAAGGAAAAGTTTAAAGACATGCATTCTGATAATGGAACTCCAAACTTGGCTAAGTATGGAA